>NC_045743.1:22699489-22701348 GCF_008692095.1 Etheostoma spectabile | reverse complement strand
CTCCCCACTGAGTCTGACTTAATGTCCCCCCCACAACACTATCTGATTCTCTTTTACTGTGGATTATGATGAAAGCTTATTTAAACATTTAAACTAAGTTTTGGGTTTGAGTTTGTAACATTCCCAAATCTTTATTTTGACTTAAATGTTTGAACTTTTTGACTTTCCTTTTAAAAGTAAACGAATATCCGCTCAAAACATAGGTTATAGGTAACATTAACTGCTAAAAATCGATATCGGCCTTGAAAAAACAGTATCGGTCGATCCCTAGCCACAACTAAGGACACAAGAAAAAGACATGAAAAGAAAACCCAAAATGAAGTGAAGAAGCTTTTCTGCAAAACAGAAGATCAAATGGAGAGAAAAAATGGTGGTGTGGCAGGAAGAGAAGAAGAAGACACTATCTCTGTTGTGTGTCCCTTTTAATAAAATCTTGTAGTTTGAATAAAGTTCCACTTACTGTCTTTGATTGGCTTATGTTCTGGTTTGGTGACCGGCTCTGAGTCCTGTGCTTCCAGCACTGCTTTAACCTGGGTATAGTAGGACTGATTTGGGTTAGAGAAGGCCTCTGTCAGGTTGCAGACCAGGGGGTGCTGGACATGCTCGCAGCCAGCCACTGGCTCCCAGGAAGTGCCCCTTCAGGACCAGAGAAAAAGCAGACTTTAGAGGGTCAAAAGAACAAGTCTTGTTTTAAAGGTTTTGTTTTGAGTATGCTTTAGGTAATGCTTTCTATTAACACTTGCAGTTTCATTGCGAAGGCCTTTGCATTAAAATTAATCTATGATGAAGCGCATGCTTTAAAGGGTGTAAATAAACGGAGGAGAACAGAAAACTGATGCGGATCTGTGACATATGGCCGATATCCAATCCACTTTTTACTGTTTGTATGATGGTTCAGACATTAAACATTAAGCATTAAACCTGCTTGGAGCACTAGATGGCTAGAAAGACTTAAAACTTAGTAAGACTGCTAAAACTTAGTAAGACTACTAAAACTTAGTAAGACTGCTAAAACGTAGTAAGACTGCTAAAACTTAGTAAGACTGCTAAAACTTAGTAAGACTGCTAAAACTTAGTAAGACTGCTAAAACTTAGTAAGACTGCTAAAACGTAGTAAGACTGCTAAAACTTAGTAAGACTGCTAAAACTTAGTAAGACTGCTAAAACGTGGTACTTCTCTGTGACTGACAACTGTCGTTTTTCTGTTAAAACCCAAACTGCCCGCATCCAAAAGGCTGCAACGGACTAGCTGTACAGAGATCCCCGGGGACGCGGTCAGTATACAGCGTCTACACAAGGACAAACACTAACTCCAGGTGGAACCCACCGAACTGTGCAAACGCTGACATGGTAGTGGACTCCTGTGGGTGTCCCGGGTCCAGGCTCCCATTTCAGCACATGAATGAAATGGACTGAGGACAGAGTGACGTTGACAGGCTTGGGGAGTTTACTCATAGCTGGAATACAAACAGACAGGACATTATATCAATATACATACAGTAGATTTCCATTTTCATATGCACCTCAGTCAAACCTCAGTTATTTGACTTATTAACAGTCGTTGTAAAAGGTTTTGCTAAACCACACCAGAGATTTGTTCTTCTTGCAAAGATTTAAATATACCACATAGAGTAACTTGTAATCACATTATAATGTCTTATAGCATTGATTAATATGAATTATAAAATGATAACATAAAAATTATAAGAACTATAGTACACTATAATCCTGATAAGAATATGGTAGTCAGCAAGTGATGAGCAATTCTAAAGTATTATTAGATTAGATTAAATTCAACTTTGTCATTGTGCAGAGTACAAAGTCGACAAAATGCAGTCTATATATATATATATATATAT
>NC_045743.1:22698111-22699479 GCF_008692095.1 Etheostoma spectabile | reverse complement strand
ATATATATATATATATAAGGATATTTGACCTTGTTTATGTGTTATGATTCTTTTTTACAATGCAGTATGATTCCTTATGCTTGCATGCTTATAATTGTACATCGCTATAATCAGATTATTAACTCATTATGCATGTGTTGATTAGGGATGGGGAAAAAATCTTGATTCTTAGATAGATTACATTTTCTCTCTAGAACAAGTCGGTGCTCGATCCTGACAAGTTCATAATCAATCAATTACAATCAATTATTTAAAAGTTTTTTTATTTTTTTTTATTTTTTAAATGTGTTGATTTTTATTTGAAAGTTTTCTGTCTCCAGACAAATCAGAACACAGAGTGACAGAAAGAGGAAGAGTTAATGGACAACAACTTAGAGTTCAGGCAAAAGAAAAAAACTAAACTAAAATATCCAAAAAAGGAAAAGAAAATGTGTGTATATAAAGTTGATCTAATAAGATATAAGATATATATAAGAAGATATATAAAATAATTAAGCAAAACACATAAAGGCTGTTTATTTACTTATTATCACGCATCATAGACACAAAGTGTCCAGCTAGAGTATAATCACACTTGACCTTCTAAGTCATTATAAAAAGGCTTTATAATGTGTAATGATTTAAGTTATAAAGCATTATGATTATTTATGAGTCAGGGCTCCAGACTAACTTTTTCTTTTAACTAGGATCTCTGTAGCCCCTAACTAAAAAATGTAAAAGGCACAGGCAGAAAATGTGGGGCCGCACACCTGAAATTCACCTGCAACGCAATTTTTCACATTTTGTTTTACTGAAAAACTACAATGTGCTGTTTATTGTAGCTCACAGTCTCATTTTAATTGAATGGTGCTTTACCAATGTATCAGAAATGTAAACAAAGTATTATTACTGTCTCTGCCTCATCCAGGCTATCCCTCACTCCTTTCTTTTTAGTTTACACCAAAATAGCAAACATATCTAAGGAGTTCAAACTTCCATGGAAAGTGGAGTTTCTAACTACCTAACACCCATTGTGGCGAAGACAACACACAAGCACTATTTGTTTTCACGAGGTAAATAGTTATATCTTATTTAGCGGCCTATATGTGTTTTGTTTCTTCAAAGAAGCCTTCTCCGCTCACTGCGGTCATGTTTCTAACTCCCTCACCCGAGTGAGGGGGCAGCGCTGCAGCATGTAGCAAATGTCGGAGCGGACATTAGCATTGCTGTAAAAAAGCAAATAAATCCATAAATGCATGGGCAATTAGGTGATATCCAGGAGAAAATCCTGTCCTTTTGATCTGAGGCCAAGACAACACTAAGTAAAAATGTGGTTGCACTGTTGCTTGCTCTGTAGGAAACTACTAGAACTGTTGGGACCTACTCTAT
>NC_045743.1:22697914-22698101 GCF_008692095.1 Etheostoma spectabile | reverse complement strand
TAGTGTCTCGAGATAACTCTTGCTATGAATTGATACTATAAATAAAATTGAATTGAATTGGTTGATTTTGTGACTGGACCAAATACAACACTGCTGAGGTCGATCAACAGCTCCGCCAAGCGCAAGGGCAGGCCATCCGGGTGGAGACGGAAACAGTGAGGGGAAGAGAGGAGGGGGGGGGGGGGGG
>NC_045743.1:22691203-22697904 GCF_008692095.1 Etheostoma spectabile | reverse complement strand
GGGGGGGGATCACCAGACGCCTCCCGATACGATATCATCACGATACTTATGCCACAACACGATATTATTGCGATTTTAAACGTTCTGCGATATATTGGAATTTATAGGCTTTTTTCCCAACTTCTAATTTTTCCCAATTTCAAATGACGTCCCCGAAAGGGAACTCTGTCAACATCTGTTTCATCTAAAAAGAAACATTTCTCTGTTTGTTCATCTCACGTCAATTTTATTGCCGCAAAATGGGATTGTCAAGCAGACAAACTGACAACACATACAGTATTTAGTAAATATGAAAGATCCATACTTGGCTCCTGTGTATCGATATACACTCACCGGCCACTTTATTAGGTACACCTGTCCAACTGCTCGTTAACACTTAATTTCTAAGCAGCCAATCACATGGCGGCAACTCAGTGCATTTAGGCATGTAGACATGGTCAAGAGAATCTCTGCAGTTCAACACGAGCATCAGTATGGGGAAGAAAGGTGATTTGAGTGACTTCGAACGTGGCATGATTGTTGTGCCAGAAGGGCTGGTCTGAGTATTTCAGAAACTGCTAATCTACTGGGATTTTCACGCACAACCATCTCTAGGGTTTACAGAGAATGGTCCGAAAAAAGAAAAACATCCAGTGAGCGGCAGTTCTGTGGGCGGAAATGCCTTGTTGATGCCAGAGGTCAGAGGAGAATGGCCAGACTGGTTCGAGCTGATAGAAGGGCAACAGTGACTCAAATAACCACCGTTACAACCAAGGTGGGCAGAAGAGCATCTCTGAACGCACAGTACGTCGAACTTTGAGGCAGATGGGCTACAGCAGCAGAAGACCACATCGGGTGCCACTCTTTCAGCTAAGAACACGGAAACTGAGACTACAATTTAAACAAGCTCATCGAATTGGACAATAGAAGATTGGAAAAACGTTGCCTGGTTGATGAGTCTCGATTTCTGCTGGACAGTCGGATGGTAGGTCAGAATTTGGGGCTCTACAACATGAAAGCATGGATCCACTGCCTTGTATCAACGGTTCAGGCTGGTGGTGGTGGTGTCATGGTGTGGGGAATATTTTTTGGCACTCTTTGGGCCCTTGGTACCAATGAGCATCGTTGCAACGCCACAGCCTACTGAGTATTGTTGCTGACCATGTCCATCCCTTATGACCATAATGTACCCAACTTCTGATGGCTACTTTCAGCAGGATAATGCGCCATGTCATAAAGCTGGAATCATCACAGATGGTTTCTTGAACATGACAATGAGTTGGCTGTACTCAAATGGCCTCCACAGTCACCAGATCTCAATCCAATAGAGCATTTTGGGATGTAGTGAACGGGAGATTCGCCTCATGGATGTGCAGCCGACAAATCTGCGGCAACTGTGTGATGCCATCATGTCAATATGGACCAAACTCCCTGAGGAATGCTTCCAGCACCTTGTTGAATCTATGCCACGAAGAATTGAGGCAGTTCTGAAGGCAAAAGGGGGTCCAACCCGTTACTAGCATGGGGTACCTAATAAAGTGGCCGGTGAGTGTAGTTTTGCCACTTAAAATATCGTGATACTATGCTGTATCCATTTTTTCCCCAGCCCTAGAAGAGAGGAGGGCTAACGTTAGGCTAAGCTAACTCCTTATCAGCTATTGCTACGCAGCATTTATCTTTGGCAGCAGATCACCACTCGTTGATATATTACGGACTGCACCATCATGATTTTAACGGAAACACGGTATAGGCTCACTGAGTGTGAGGCTAAGAAAGCGAGACACACAAGTTCAATTCAATTCAATTCAATTTTATTTATAGTATCAATTCATAACAAGCATTATCTCAAGACACTTTCAGATAGACCACTCCGGAATTTACAAGGACCACAACAGTTCTAGTTTCCTCCAGAGCAAGCAACAGTGCGACAGTGGCGAGGAAAAACTTCCTTTTAGGCAGAAAACCTCGGTCAGACCCAGGCTCTTGGTAGGCGTGTCTGGGGGGGGGGGGGGGGGGGGGGGGGGGGGGGGGGGGGGGGGGGGAACGGGCCGGTGTGGGGTTTTAGAATTAAGATGCAATACAAATAGCAACAAAAAAAAAAAAAAAGCAAGTGAGACGTTAAAGAGAATTTCAAGAGTTTAGTTGTTTTTTTGTGTAGATGACATTACCCACGCGGTTAACCAATCACTCACAGACCCTCCCCCTCTCACACACATTGGCCAACTCTGGCAGACTCACTCTCTCCTCCTTTTTCAACATGAAATAATACTTGAAAAAAAGTCAGCAAATTTGCAGGTCGCACATGCGCGAATAGTTGGGAAAAATACTCTTGTAGCCTTGTGAGTGCTTATAACTTTACTTATAGAGCATTATAAGCAGATTATAACGCATTGTAACTGTGTTTATAGTGCATTATTGAGACAGGCTTCACAGAAAGTGTTACCCTTGTTTTATATTTAAAAAAAATTTACAAAGTCTGACATCTCACACGTTCTGCTATCTGTGTGTCGCCGTTTTCAAAATCAAAGTCCTTCCTCCACAGTCTGGCAATGCAAGAAATGTGAATAGTTAACTTCCTTGATTATTGTATGTGGCGTTATCTTTTGCAGGGTGCAAATGTTCCACCAAAACAAGTTTTTTTCTGAGACAATTTTGAAGAGCCAGTGAGCAACGCCAGTATAATGCAAGAACCCGAGAGCAGGGCATGGCAGAGGCAAAGAGGACATTGACAGAGGAAACTAAGAAGAGACAAGGAGAGAGGGCATGAGTAGCCTGAATCTTGGAGGGGCTTTTAGTGGTTGGCGAGAGGTTAGGGGAATAAGCCACAAGACAGACGGCGGACTGGCCTTCTTGCTGTTGGACTAGTAAAGGATATTAGCTGGCTCGCCATGTCTTGTGCTGTTGCACTTGCTTGATGTGTGGCTGTGTTGGCAATAGGGCTGTTGGAACAAATACCAAAAGGCAAATATAATATGAATAGTAAAAAAAAAATCAATAATATTGGAATGCTGAAATTCCTTTACAAATGTGACTTTTTTTTAAATAAATATGTTGGCTAACGTTAGCTAATCTCCCTCTTCTCGCCTTGTGTCACTCATGTCACATTTTATGAACACTAAGTTAGCAGCAGCCTCGCGTGGGACTGCACGGCGTATGAGGCGCGTCCCCCCAGGTGGCGGATGGGGGGGTTTCACCGTATGGTGTCGTGGGACCAACGCAGTTAAGGGAAGGACACCCTGACAGAAAACCACTGGCCCTCCAGCTTGGGGGTTGGGCAGAAGGCTAACAACCTACTCCCGGAAAACAACATGTTACAGAAACAAGGACATCATATTGCAAGACGACCGGGTGGAGCGGGGATCGCCGACATCGGCAGTATGACGGCGATGGGTCAAAGCCTTAGGGGAGCCCAGCGCCCGACGGAATCTCTAGTGACACCCAAAAACATTTTCACCATCGGACATTGGAATGTGAGAACTATGTATAGAGGGAGCAGCCGACAGATCGCGGAGAGAGATAGGAAGGTACCAACTGGACGTACTTGGGATCAGCGAGTGCAGATGGACAGGAGCCGGCGAGGATGAAGATGGCTACGGGACAGACTTGATTTATAGTGGGGATGAAGAACTGCATGAGGGTGGTGTTGCCATCTGATAAGACAGCAAACAGAAAAGCACTCATGGAATGGACCCCCATTAACAAGGGATAATAACAGCAGATTCTACTCGAGATACAGGAAAGTGAATGTTATCAAGTGTACGCCCCTCACAAATGAGAAGGAAGAAGAGGAGAAAGAACAATTCTACCAGCAGCTACAGGAAACAATTGGATGGATGTAACAAGAACGACATTGTCATCATCATGGGGGACCTCAATGCTAAAGTTGGAAGTGACAACAGCGGGTACGAGAGGACAATGGGAGTGCACGGGTTAGGGACACAGAATGATAACGGAGAAAGATGTGCGAGTTCTGCAGCTGAATGGACTTGTGATAACAGGAACATTATTTCCCATAAGGACATCCACAAGGCAACATGGGTATCAGCGATGGAAAAGTGAAGATCGATCGACCATCTTCTGATCAGAGGACAGTGGAGATCTTCTGTCATGGACTCCGAGTACAAAGAGGAGCTGATGCAAACAGCGACCACTACCTGGTGAGGAGCGCATCAAAACTACGTCTTAGTACCCACAGAAACAGCAACAAGGTCAAGCCGGAGGATAGACGTGGAACGACTGAGAGATGAAGATACGAGGAAGAAATACTGCGAGGCAGTCATGAGCAAGTGGAAAAGACCAGGAAAGAGAGTGAAGACGTAGAAGAGGTATGGGAACAGCGAGAAAAGACGCCTACAGTCAAGTCAGCAGAAGAGGTGCTCGGCTTCAGGAAGAGGAAGAACAAAGTGGATCAGCAATAAACACCTGGAGACTGATCGACGAAAGAAAAGAAAAGCCACCAAGATAAGGATTGAAAGTACCCGCTCAGAAAGAATTAAAAACAAAATCAGAGAAGAGTACAGGGACAAGGACAGGGAAGTGAAGAAGAGCGTGAGAGAAGACAAGGGAGGTGGGATGTCAGAGAAAGCAGAGAGAGCACAGAAAGCAGCGGAAAAACGGAAGACAGAACAGAACTATAACAGTATTGTGAAACAGTTGACAGGACAGAGTACCAGACAAACAGCAGCAGTGAAGAGTAAGAACGGGGAGCTGCGCTGAAGAGCAAAGAGGCCAGGATAGTGAGGTGGAAGGAACATTTCCAGGAAGTTCTCAACAGGGAAGCACCCGAAGAACCACCACAGGAGGAAGAGGAGGAAGAGGAGGAGATAGATATTCCAATCGAGGCGCCAGAGTTGAGAAATCAAGAATCGCACTGAAGGCCCTCAAGAATGGAAAGGCCCTGGAGGTAGACCAAATCTCAGCCGAAATGCTTAAAAGCTGACCAAACAGACCAGCTTAGAACTAAAACGGATTTTTGGCCTCATTTGGGACCAAGAGACAGTTCCAGCGCAATGGACCAAGGACCATTTGCAAAATTCCAAAGGAGGAAACCTTCAGAGTTGTGGAAACTGGAGGGGGGTTACTTTGTTGCCTCTGGCCAGCAAGGTGCTCAGCAAGATACTCATAACAGGGTACAAATGGAGTAGATTCATCGCCTCCGGAAAAGAACAAACGGCTTCAGGACAGGCAGAGGAACTGTCGACCAGATATTCATCCTTAGGAATATCTGGAACAAGTCAACGAATGGAATGCTACACTGTACGTCCACTTCGTCGACTTTGAAAAAGCGTTCGATTCCATACACCGAGACAGCCTTTGGACCATCATGCGTCAGTATGGAATCCCTCGGAAGCTGATCCAGATGGTAAAGACCCTTTATGAAGACTTTCAATGCTCCGTTATGGACGAGAACGACACAACAGACTGGTTCCCAGTGACGACAGGAGTGAAGCAGGGGTGCTGCATGTCAGGAGTTTGTTTTTTCCTCCTGGTAATCGACTGGGTAATGGGAGAACTGTGGAGGGGTGAAAGACTGGAATCCGATGGGACTCACTACCATGCTGGAAGACCTTGACTTTGCAGATGACCTTGCCCTTCTATCTTCAACAATGGATCAACTTCAGCACAAAACAACAAGATTAGAGGACAATGCAGCCAAGGTTGGCCTAAAACTGAACAACAAGAAGTGCAAGATAATGAAGGCCAACAGCAAGAGCGACAGAAAGCTGAAGGTTGGAGAAAGCGAGATAGAGGAGGTAGGGAGCTTCACGTATCTGGGTGCAAACGTCACTAAGGATGGTGGAGGCACAGCGGATGTCAAGAAAAGAGTGGCACTGGCAAGTGCACAGTTCAAAAGGCTATCAAACATATGGCAAGCCAGCGATATCAGCAGGAAGACCAAAACCTCCCTTTTCAAGAGCTTGGTCCTTTCGGTTCTGCTTTATGGATGCGAGACCTGGAAACTAACCAAGGGAGAAGAGAAGAAGATAGACATCTTCCAGACCAAATGCTTAAGGAAGATTTTCAAGATTCAATGGCAACAACACGTCTCCAACAAGTCAGTTCTTGAGATGGCAGAAACAAAGAAAATCAGTGAGGAGGTAAGGAGACGGAGATGGAACTGGATCGGCCATGTGCTGAGGAAGGACAGAACGGACGACTGTGCTGTGGCCCTCGGGTGGATACCTGAAGGAAGAAGGAAAAGAGGCCGCCCAAAAACAACTTGGCGGCGAATGGTGGAACTAGAACGTAACGGTGCAGGCTGGAACACGTGGAATACAGCACGACGTGCAGCTGCAAACCGAACCCAGTGGAGGAGTGATGTCCAAGCCTTGTGTGCCTCCTGGCACGGAGAGAAATGATGATGAAGTTAGCAGCAGTGAGAAACACATTGTGAGATCTAAGCTACGTAACGCTAGTACATTACAGAGCTAACGTTAGCACAGGGAGGAGAGACGGAAGTTGGAAAAAGGACGGGAAATAGTTTCAACATGACTTTAAAATCAACCTCCACCGAGCCAAAGTGCTTCAAAGTGCTTCTGTTAACACACGTTAGCTCATTCTGGTTTCCTAACTGCGTTGCCAGTTATAGTAACGCTAGCTTAGCTAGGAGCTTCATGGAAAAAGCTAAAGTCATTGTTTTATAGTAAAAAAAAAAATCAATAATATTGGAATGCTGAAATTACTATGCAAATGTGACTTTTTTTTAAATAAATATGTTGGCT
>NC_045743.1:22672679-22691193 GCF_008692095.1 Etheostoma spectabile | reverse complement strand
AGCTAATCTCCCTCTTCTCGCCTTGTGTCACTCATGTCCCGTTTTATGAACACTAAGTTAGCAGCAGTGAGAAACACATTGTAACGCTAGCTTAGCTGGGAGCTTCATGGAAAAAGCTAAAGTTATTGTTAGCTGCCCTACAGCTGTCACAGTTAGCTTTGACTGCATATATTACCTTCTAACAGCTGTATTCTCAGTAACATGACAACCTGCAACAAACAGGTTGCTTATAAATCACTAAACAGTAGTGACAGCACTGTTGGCTTAGTTATTCATGTCGTTAGCATTGTAGCTAACGCTATTATTTCCTAGTTCATGCAAATCGTTTCAGCTGTGCTTTCTAACATGATGTCATTGTGCTATCCGAGCACCGTTAGCCTTTACAACAGTGCGCTTCACTACATTTGTATGTTCCATTCCAGAGTTCTCTATTGATTTGTGTTTGTCGCTGCGTGCTCGTGTTGGAAAATGTATGGAAACAAAGTTGCGTGGCTCCCCATCCAGGCCAGGCTAATGTTAGAAGTCCCTCTAGAGGACAGAACGTGTAACAACAACCACAACGCATGAGCCTGAGTAGTGTGGTACATATTAACAACAGGCTGAATTACATATTAAATATTAATTAAATATTCAAATATTTAAAAAATTAAATGGTATTATGGAGGAACATTGCCAGCTCTAGTTAGCAACAATGTGGACTTGCTAGTTTTTGATCATAAGTAATCATCATAGATGGATAGATCGATACTTTATTCATCCCGAAGGAAATTTTAGGCATTAAGTAGCAAGACAACCATAACACAACAAAAACATACATCACACATACCTTAGAATAAAATTAAAATTTAAAATCCCTCATAGGAATGCAATGACCACGGTAAGGTGAGATACTTTGGTAGACTGTCTGTAATGATGATATCAACATAATAACCTATAAACTGACTGACTGAATAGGAATAAGAACATTATGTAACAGGGAATAATTTATAGGATGTAAGATGTAGATGTTATGACCATAGTCCAGGTTATGTACAGTATGAGGGCTAATATAGCCAATAAGAAAGTTGTACAGCAGACAAGTGATTTGATCATAACATTATAACAAATGCAAATGGGATTCAACAAGTTCAGTTCGTTCAGATTTGGCTCCCCTTCCTATGTCCCATCATTAGAAAAAACTGCCCCCCCCCCCAAGCTAAGAATGTCCAACCACAGCCTGAGAACTGCCTTTGCAAGGGTGTGCCATATTTTTCTTTCAAGCCAATTTAGAGCATACTGGGCTTATTTTAAGGGAGGAGGTATTAAAGAGACAGGAGGATTTCAGACAGAGGATGAATACAGGTATATTCAGAGAGACAATATGAGAAATGTAACAGGTTTTCAAGCATGTAAACATGCTGTAGCAGAAACCCACAGTACAAGTATGAACATGAAAATGAGCATGATGTCTCCTTTAAACTGGACCTCATAGCAATCACCTCATGTCACACACACATTTGTGTAAAACAACACTGCCTGCAGAGGAGGTGTCTTTCCGGGTTATAATGAGACTGAGGCCGGGGTACTCACCTGGCAGGACCAGGGGCAGCCACGCGAGCATCCAGATGAGAGCAGTCATGACCGGCAAAGCATCCCTGCTCCACTGCTATCAGCCCCTCAAGCAAGTCACCCCCACGCATCTCGGGACTCTCGTGCTGCTTTCACTTTCCCTATCACCACTACAGCATGTAACAAAAAAAAATAATCAGGAATTATCGTTACTGCTGAGACCTTTGAAGTCACATCACATGTCATGTCAAGTGGCTAAATAACTGTTTGGAAAAGAAAAGCGAAAATTAAATGAAATACCCTTTATGGTAATGTGATGAATGTCAAGTGGGTAAGACACTTTAGTGAATTATTGTTCACCGGTACTGTGTCTGACTGTTATTCTCAAAAAAATCCTAGTCACAATTTCAACATTACGCCCTATTTACTGTTATAATGTTAACGTTACCATTTTATTTTCCTATTGTAACCACAAAGAATGAGTTAAAATACTTTACTTTTGCCTGTGTTAGCTTAAAACACACAGTTTGACGTTACTTCCAAAGACTGATAACGTTACGGTAAGATAACTAAATAAGTTTACCGTTAACGTTAGGCAACGTTCCTCTACCCAGAACCGCCGAGTACAGTATTCGTCTTTTTCTCAAGACGCCCACTCGTCGCTTGAGATGTAGCGTTAGCTATCTAGCGCTAGCTAGCTAACGGACTAGCATTAACTTGGTCTGCATGTGGCTAAACTAACTAGCAAGGTGAAGCTTTTATAATAGGTCGGAAGCTATAAACTGTTCGTAACATTCAACGGTAAGTTTAATATTACAGCTACCTGTACTGTAAAGCGTTTCCATGTTTATCCGCCAATTTCTGACACCCACACACCCACACACACTCACACACACTGGACCCACGTTACAGCTGCTCCTGTTGCCTTCAAGGAACCATAATTTAGCTCGGCGACGTGCAATTTGCCACACTGACTGGATGGTTGACAATAACAACAAATAAACGCTTTCATGACGTTAGTTGCTTTAATTGTCAGGAAAAGAGAAACTTTCTCTGTATGTAAGAATGACGATGTACATCAGGAATGTTATTAAGGTAGAATGTAGAAAATTTGGCATCTACAAATTTAACAGCAATAATTTACTAAATAAAAACAAGATACACAAAAAATTGGCTATTGTTCAAGTATTTTACACTATTACAAATAACTATAAAACATAAAAATCAGCATACATTCTCCAGCAGATAGGTTGTGTAATGACACCTTCAAATTTTCCCTTTTTCGGTTAACCTTGACAGAAAACATTATCACAGTTGCAACCCCCCCTTTACGTTTCTTACAGTGGTGATTTTTATTTGTCCGGCGGTATGTAAAGGCAGCGCCTGACAACAGGGTTGGTGATAGGAAATCACGTGACCTAGTAGAAGTACAGTAGACCGCTAGAATACAGGGAAGGAGGGAGGGAGGCAGCGCAGTGAGCGAAGCTTCAGTTGTCTGTTGTTTGCAAGACATAGACGCAAGAATTGTTCAATAGTTAACCATTTGTGGTGTGCAACATTAAGATTACAACTACTCAGGCAATTTTGGTGATGAACAGCATCTAACATTCAGCATTGTAAGGGAACAGCATACACATGTATTCACAAAATAGCCAAAAAAAGTCCTCTATTCTCACTGTTTACATCTCTTTATGTACAATCTTTGGTTAGTCTCAAGTAATACAGTACTATTTCCTTACTGGTGTGATCTCCTTCATTGAGCTGTGTTCCATACTAGGCCTAAATATAATAAGACTTTATTAATTCTGCAAGGGTAGATTGCAATCGTTTGCACCACAAGCAGTTGGGGGTTTGGTGCCTTGCTCAAGAGTACCTTGGCAGTACCCAGGAGGTGAACTGGCACCTCTCTATGGAGACTTGAACCAGCAACCCTCCGTTTCCTAACCCAACTCACTGAGCTACTACCCTCCCCATATGAATTGTATAAAGTATATACTAACTATATACTTTTACTGTTTATGTAGTTAGTACACACAAATACAAAAACAAACATGCATGTTTTATACTGGACAGGCCATTTTTATTATTATTACTTTTCCTCTTATACCTTGCTGCTGCACGGGTGTAAATGTCCCCATTGTGGAATTAATAAAGGATTTTGAATCTTGATTCTTATACCATATGTGCACATTATGTCAAACTGCAACTTTGGAATAGAATTTCCTGTGAGTATTGGCTCAAATTCCACTGGTGCATTGTGGGACAATGAACAGAGGCAACAACTCTGTAGCAGGATGGAATGGAGCCGTTGTTATTAGTAACTCCTGTGCGTTTCCTACTACGAGAGACCAAAATGTCTGCTGTGAAATATAATCATATACCATTCTTTTTATCAAATTTGGCATTGGCTACGATGAGGTATCTTTATTTGTTGGGCTTTTATAGGCGGTTCCGTATTACTAAGCCATACATAACGGCGCTCTTAGAAAACGTTCAGTTAGGACTTGGATGTCTACAAGAACGCTATTCACAAGTAAGAAACTGGTAATTCCAAGAATTTCATGACCCCTTTAAAAACTGTGAAATGCAGGTGGCTACCATGACATTGTAGCTTCAGGAGAAATGTATTCATGTCTTGTGTCCTTGCTTTATCTTAATATTAAGAAATAAGAACACCAAAACTTCATTCCAATATTTCAGTTGTTACTTTCTTTTAAAAAGAATGTAATGGAAGAAATTCATTAATGCTATTTATACACATCCAGTAATACACTTCATAGCAACTTATCACGTGTGTCTCATATATCCGGAGAATTCTTCTTCCTCATCCTCCTCCTCCTCCTCCTCTTCCTCCTCCTGTGTCTCTTCATGCTCACCATCACAGGAAAGACTGTGTGCATGTCTGCCTTCAGACCCAGTCGCAGTAAAGTCTTGTGCATGCAGCATTAATGCCACAGTTGTCTGATCATCTGACTCAGTTTGTGAGTCTCTGTGGGTCAAAGTCCATTTTGAGTCTGCGGGCAGTAGAGGCTCCACATCGGAAAAAAAGTCCGCGAGAGAATCTCCTGTATTCTCCTCCTCCTCCTCCTCCAACCCTTCTTCACATACAGCCAGTGCAGCGAGGGTGACTGAGAACAGATTTATATTGCCTGAGCTCTCAGAAACCCTCTCCTTAACCTCATCTTCTTCAACTGTGACATGTACCTCAGGCAGGAGAGAAACCTCAGGCATGAGAGAAACCTTCGCTCCTTCAGCTTTGTCCTCGTTCTGATCAAGGCACCCATGTGTGACCTCAACTTCCAACTTGGTGTCCTGCACCTCTGTCTCTCCTGTCAAACTCCCAGAGCCCCCTGATGCAGCCACCTTGCTGTTCCCTGACACATCAACAGAGCTTTTGCAGGGACTTTCACCTGAGGAAAGCTCTACATCTCTGTCCATGTAGACGTGTTCCTCTTCCTCTTCCTCCACTTCATCCTCCTCATCCGAGTTACCGTCCCTGGTGGCAGGTTGTGGAGTTCTGGGATTGTTGAAGTTTCTCTGTTTCTCCACCCCTGCGCTGATGGAGATATTGTCAGGGGTGGTTTTCTCTGGTGTCAGGGTGTGGCCCAGGTGCACAGCATCCTAGAGTGGCAAAAAGGTAACAAAGGAGCAGAGGGGAAATAACAGTGAGACGGTGTAATAGATACGTCAACTCAAAGATGCACCATCCCTGCTAAATACAGTATGACTTCATCTATTAAACCGCTTAAAAGTGTGGTGCTGGAAGCGATATATATGTACATATTTTCAAAATGTATCACTGTCTAAGTAGACTTTGCTTGCTCTCTAACCTGCCTGAGTCAGTGGAAGTGGGAGGATTTGGGCCAAATGACATGCAGCTGGGTTATTCCGTGTCAAATCAGACTAAATCCAGGAAAACTACTGCCCCCTCTAGAATTTTGCAAAGTTTATGCTAACCTTAATGTCATGGAGCTAGATTTGTTTATTTATTACATGCAAGAAAATAAATGATCTGAGAGAAATGTTTGAGAGAAAAAGTTACCTCACTGATAGCACAAAAGCATTTTATGAAAGAATATTTGAGAGAAAACGTTAAAAAAAAAAAAGTATAAAAAAATATTTGAGACAAAAAAAAAGTTTAAATATAAATTTGAAATTTTTAGTGTGAAGAAAATGTCTCTCAAAACCTTTTTCTTCTCACTCTCAAAAACTAAATCTTTGCTCGGGTCTCAGGATTTTATACCCATGTCCGTCTGCAGCTGCAGGGCCTGGAGCTCACCACCAGTGTTTCAGATTGACTGTTAAAAAGTGTTGAGATAACTAAAATCTATTTATTTATAAGTGGGCTGGTTAGTTAGTTCTCTAACGCTAGCTTGCTATTCCACAACACTGTGAGCCCCAGGGGATGAGCCGCTGCTACCGGGTGTGGGGCTCTCTTCAAGCATTTTCAAGGACTTCAAGCACCCGTACAAACTCTGTAAATTATGGAATGACATAATGTATAAAAGGAACTACACGGTCTATGATGGAATTTTCAATTTCCTTGCGGGATCATCCCAAAAGGATTAATAAAGAGAAGTCTAAGTCTAATTACATGATGTGTAATGGATTGACATGATATAAATTAGAACAACATGTAAATTAGAAATTAGATAATGGAATAACATGATGTATAAAGGAATGACATGATGTACTGTCTAATGGGTAGATGGATAAACAAATAGATAGATTCATAGATATTATAGACAAATACAAAAGTTTCTTACATGTAGTACTCTGGGCAGAGCATTGAGTTTACAAAGGTATCCAGTGTAGTGGAGACAAAACAGGGAGCTCATCAGGACACCAATAGCCAAAATCAGAGAAGCAGCAACAGCACCTTCAACAGGTTCTAAAAAGACACACACACTAATTTATTGTTTATCTAAAGGTATCAGTGCCTTGCATTGTCTATTTACTTCATCGGTAGCATGGAACAAAAGTGGGACAGGATGTGAGTTGAACACACACACACACACCACACACACCACACACACACACCACACACACACCACACACACACACACACACACACACACACACACACACAACACCCACCACACACACACACACACCACACACACACACACACACACAACACAAACCACACACACCACACACACACACCCCACCACCACACACACACACACACACACACACCACACCCAACACACACACACACACACACACACACACACACACACACCACACACACCACACCCCACACACACACACACACACACACACACCACACACACACACACACCCACACACACACCACACACACACACACACACACACACACACCCTACACACACACACACACACACACACTTAGAAATTGTACTGCTTTTAAGTAAGTGAGAAATTGCAATAAAAACAACATACAAGCTAGTTGCTTTAATATGAAAATACTGAACCTGATTCTGATTACTTGTGCTACCAAAGTAAACCACACTTTATCACGCATGGAAACAGAGAGACATCATCTGCTCTCTGCAGCTCATGTGAGCTGCTGTAAACATACATGAAAATATAAACATCCTAGATAATATTTTTCCATAGTGTAACACCCCCGCAAAGGGTTCTAAACCTGTCATGCAGGAAAATGAGATCAGATTAGATTCAACGTTATTGTCATTATGCAGAGTACAAAGACATCAATCAAAACGGGAAGAAGGCATCAAATGCAGTTGGCTACAGTTGTCGCAGCCAGTAAAATGACACCTGTAATGGATGATACCAAATTCCTTCTGATGCTAACATGTAGCCAAGTGTGTTACAGGTGTATGAGGAACCCCTGGCCATGAAATTACCAAAACAGCACTTGCACTGGCTTGGGTCACTAACTGCACTTCACCCCTTTATTTGACAAGAGCCCATTCAATTCAGAATCTTATCATCATCATCATCACATTATAAACATCAGCTCTGAAAGTTCAGCTCACCTCTTGGTTCCACACTGCTAGTGAAGGCACAATTCCAAGCGGATTCTGTGGTGTGATCGTTCCCAGTAATCTTTGTGTGCACCTGTACACAGTACTCCGTACCAATCTGTAGGTTGGTCAGATTAAAAAGGCGGTCTTCTGTTTGGATGAATGCCTGCAGGTTAAATATGGAGAAATTAATTAACAATAACCATTGAAAGTGGGCACAACAGCAGTAAGTGATCAGTGCACATTAGCAGTGTACTGATGGAAGTATGCGGAAGGAGACACAGTCACAGACTTGTCGAAGCCTGAAAAGCACTAATGATGGATGCATTTCATTTAGGTGAGCGAGTTTCTGGGCTTTGATATTGTCCAGACGCAGCGTCAGCTGATTTTGCCGGTGCTACAGCCCCGAAAGTCGAGTGTAGCCCCGAGTGTATTTTGAAAAGTTGACTGACAACTATGAAACCAGAAAATAGCCTATGTAAACCCCCAAAATCATAAGTTGCCTTATTTCATTGTGCTTAAGTTGTTTACAGTATTTATGGGTCCGACTCAAACACACGGAGCTCTGGAGCAGACGTGTGCGTCGCTTAGTGTCCATTCTCCATGTCCAACTAGAGATGAGCAGCACGCCTTCTTTGGTCTGTCTAGCTTCAGGTTTATAAAGGACGTGCTCTGCTGTTGTGTTTGAGCTCCGTGTATTTGTTATTTTATTTTTTTAGATTCCTTTGGGCATTTTTGGCCTTTATTTTTATAGGACAGCTGAAGATATGAAAGGGGAGAGAGGGGGGCAATGCCATGCAGCAGAGGGCCGCAGGTCAGAGTAGAACCCGGGCCCACTGCGTCCAGGAATAAACCTATTTATGGACGCCCGCTCTACCAACTGAGCTACCTGGCCGCCCAGCTCCATGTATTTCTGTTTTCCACCTCCGACGTAGAGCGGCGTACAGCCACTTCCCTAAACCTTCACTCATTCAGAAACCAGAGACCCAAACCGTGCTCTGAGTCTGTCAGAAGGTCTGAGATCTTCCGTTATCAGCAGCGCAATCACGTAATGCACAGCAGCCTATGGTGCAGGTAGATTATTTTATATTATTTATTTTTCTCTAAATATTACAACTCCTCCAAACCTTAGAGAACACAGATGGGATGAGTTATATTTTGAATGTACACGAAGTTTTGAACATGTGCAGAAATCTTGCTTAAACACATCTGAAATATTACAGTCCAGTGGTTTATTAATTCATTAAAATGAATGCATGTATCATTAAGGTGAATAATTTTTAAATGCACATTTAAGGAGGTTACTTCCCCAACAAAAGATGCAAAAGAGGAGGAAAAAAACTTCCATTACAGTAAACAATGCAGACTAAGACCAGAATGACAAATTGACCATACGGACAGTTTAATCTGGTGGATTTAAAGTTCAGATACTCTAAAGAAAATAAACACACTGAGTGGATCTAAAAGTGGATTATTTAAGATCCATTTGTTTTAAAATGGTGCTGTGGCTCATTTAACGGAGCTCAGTGCGTCTGGGTGTGGGTGTGTGTGTGTGTGTGTGTGTGTGTGTGTGTGTGTGTGTGTGTGTGTGTGTGTGTGTGTGTGTGTGTGTGTAAAATGGGCAGAAGAGAGACAGAGAAAGAGGAAGCAGACATCTGGAGAAGTAAGAAAAAAAGTTGGGTGTGTGTGGGTCTATTAATTAATAAATAAAAAATAAGACCTAACACGTTCAACTCAAATTAAAACCTTTGGAGACTGGGTCCTGGACCCTTAATGTGGATAACAAAATATAAAAGATAATTTGGTAAGCACTCCAATTAATACTTTTTTTTTCTCCACACTAATGTACCTTTATCAATCTTGCCTGTGAAAAACGCTGAAGAAGGGCGTATTGCCCAAAATGTCCGTGTGGCATTAAAAAGTATTAATTGGAGTACAACATTACCTTTATAGAGAAATGATATAACATGTAATACCTCATTAGAACTTCGTAATCATACAGAGTACAGTTCAGAATCATTAGAAAAAAAAAAGTGTTGTTTGACATAGGTGAGAAATGGAAGTCTTACCACAGTTGTATTGGATTTCTTCCACAAGATTTCAAATCTAGGATACAAATCTCCTCGAGTCATGATTTTTTGGGCCACAGGGAGTGAAATGTTGATCAGGATGTACGATCCACCTCCAGTCAGGGAGACTTCTGGAGGACCTATTGTGGCTTGTAACAAGAAGAAAAAGACATTATTTTTAAACGTAGCAATGTTTGGGTCAAAAAGCGTGGCACAGAGAAATATAATCTGACTTTGTGCATTCCAATTATATGGCATTCTTTTTGGTTCACTCTGCTGCTGTTTTTTAAAGTGCAATAATCAAGACTGATCAGTGCGCTATAATGCCAGCTAAAGGAGAAAATGTGAATACAGGTTTTCAATTTGAGTCAGCTGCTCATATGGTGCTGCTTCTTCTCAAGGGTTAGTCCTTTACAGCATGTTATGCTTTTATTTTGGTAATTAAATAATTCTCCATCTAAGAGCCAAACAAAGGTTTACTAACATGATGAAAACAATTTGGATAACATGATGGAAAGATCTCAAACCAGAATCGTCTAATCAGAAGACGTTTAGGTCCACTTTTAAGTGCACATTTAAAATGGACATAAAAACTGTGACACCCGGCCCTGGGGGACTCCACTGAGCAGTCCTTCTGTTCCTGGGCTCCATCATCTCCCAGGACTTCAAAGTGGACATTGTGGACACAGAAATAAACCCTTTTCCGATTGGCTATACTTTCTTTAACTGGCCTAGACTTTTATTTGCTGCTGCAGAGGTTAAACTTTCTCTGGCACAATCAGTAACACTCTTATATGTGAGCAACAAATCACAGTATGCCATTCAAAAAAGCCAAGGACACAAGCATGTAACTCAAAAGACTCGGACATAGACGTACTTTCTCTATAAGGGTAAAAGTAGAGTTTGCTGGACTCTGGAGACACGCTTTGGTTGCAGGACGCCTGGACAGTCAGGGCATACTTAACGTTGCGTGGAAGCCTTATCCTCACTGATGTTCTGTTAGTACACTGTGGTCGTTCCCTTTTGTTCACTCTGCACAAAAAGAGAAACAGAGTACACACGTTATGGCATGGTTGCATTTATCTCAGTATGGCCAAGCAGGTAACAAAACGATCCCGTCAGTTGATAGGTGAATATGATTATCGCCCAATATTGGCTCATCAGATATATCAGTATCAGTTATTACCAAGAAACTGAAGTACAGTTTTTGAAGTACTATTTGACACGTCTTGATGCCAATTATTTAATAAGCAAATTTGAAGAACCCTTCTCAAAAATATTGATACCAGGTCTGTCAATCAATTAAAATATTTAATTGCAATTAATTACATGAGTGTCCACAGTTAACTTGCGATTAATCACACATTTTTTATCTGTTCTTAATGTGTTTTAAAAGGGATATTTTTCAGGTTTTTAATGCTCTTATCAACATAGGAGAAAACAAACATGCATGTTTTATACAAACGTGTATTATTATTGCAACAATCTAAACAAGGTACAACATCCAACCTGGCCCGGGAACGCGTAGTGATCCCCCAGTCAGAGCTGGTTAACGTGGCTTGGGAAAGGGAAGTTTGGGGTCCCCTGGTGGAGCTGCTGCCCCCGTTTATCTGTGTTGCCAGATCTCGCGAGAGTTTGGTCCTAGGACAGAAACAGTTCTCAAACAAAGGATGCTGTCCTGATGTGTCTGTCTGAAAATGCCATTTATGGGTCAGGATATTCTGAAGATATGTGGCAAGTGATAAACGGGTCCAATATTTACTTTGGTGACCAAGGGGAAAAATACTCGGCCATAATGAGGCGTTGCATTGGTGGAGCCCCCGTGACTTACAGTAAATCACTCTATTTGGGGCGTCTCTGATATTAGGCAGCATTGCATGCCTTTAGCAAGGGGGTGGAGGGTGCTCAGCCTCCGTTGTATGCTTGGCTAGCAGGTGGTATTTGAGACTGGACATACTGCGGTGATACCTCAGTTTATATCAACAGTACATGCAAATAACTTTAGTCTTGTGCAGGGCTTTGAAACTCAACTTGCCGTTCAAAAGACCCGTTAGTTATCCGTTTCAGCTCAAGGAGCTTTGTTTCCAATATATTTTCTAGTTATCCATAAGGTTACCGCTGCATCGCTTTCCGATTTTCCAAACTACAGAGCAGCCCGAGGCACAAATTACAAAACGTGTGTGCTTTAGTTGCGTGTCAAAAAAAATAGTGCTATTTAAACTTATTATCAAGTTCATTTTGACAGCCCTTGATTAAAAAAAGAAATCAACAGACATGTCATTCTTTACTTCTTAACTCGCAAACAACTCACAATGTGAGCACAGTTCTAAAAAAAAACGAATTGGTTGTGTCTTGTTTAACTAGCTCCCACATTACAAACATGCTGTGTTTAATATCAGCGCGAGTATGTTTAGGCTGAATACAAACAGAGAGCAACAAAGGCATTCCTTTGGAGTCTGTGATCACCTGGTGAATGTACAGAGAGTCTCTACACTCCTTCTAGCTCAATGTTTAAAAGCACCAAGACGTTCCATAAAGCGGAGGGGAACCAAATGTCTTGGCTTCACTTGTCCAGTTTATGCATCTACCTCTGGTACAATAGGAAATTTGCTAACATGCTTGTCATAACAACTTTTAAGTCAATTTCATCAAACTCTAATTAATACGTAATTTTGATAAATGGTTATTTTTACGCAAATAGGAGGAAATGGCGCATTTGTTCGGGACTATTTTCAGCAGCAGATTAGTCCACATTTGATACTGTAGAGTGTTTGTGGTAGGAGAACAGTGTGTGTTCATGGTAATGAAGTAACATGTCGCCCGGTGTGGCTCATTGATTTGTTTAAATAATTTTTGGACAACAATGGAGCTCTATGGCACAGAGGAAGAAGCTCTATCAGACTTTGACTGACATGCACGCACGCACGCACGCACGCACGCACGCGGATTTGTTGACAGGAAGAAAAACCTCCAGTAGAATATGACCAGGCCTATCCTTTAAAATTTAGTAAGATTGTAAAGAAGTGAGCTGATTAGCTTGCTAACATCAAAACATCATATTACCAGTACAAGTTTTAACCAGCAATGAAATAAATCACGCTTATTCAGTTCTGGAAATTCAACAATCAAATGAAATGTGAACCTTCACAATGACTGTCAAAACCAAACATTTGATCACCTGAAACTGAAAGACACACACAAAAGGAGCACTCAAATCCCCGGACATCAGCTTTTAATAAGAGCGCTTAAATTATCAGTTCCTTTAAAACTATCAGGTGGCCCCTCTGTGGTCACAGCTGCACTGCACCACACAAGATACCTAATGTATGGAAACAAACAACGACCCAGCCACGGTCAAAGAAAGCAGAGGTTAAAGAGACGAAAAGTACCCCACAGTCAGATATTCCATCAAAGAAGACGCTGAAGGAAACCACAGATTGTCAGAAAGACCACGGACTGACTGAAAACGTGACCAGAATGAAGGTTGCGGTTGTTCAGAGGCTGATAAACACTGATAACATGAGAAAGTCACACTGATGTAAATCAATGTTTATGATGAAACCTTCTTTTTTATATATTTTATTTATGCTTTCTATTTTATATTTGTGTAATGATTGCAGCTGTCCAATACAAATAAAGGCCCAAAACGCCCAGAAAATAGTAATAAATATAATAATAGAATAACATAACAATCAAATGCTAAGCTTTGAATACAAAGCAAGAATGTATATGCCTAGATTCACTTTTGTATATTTTCCTTACAAAGTTGAATAACACGTATGTATTGAATTGATGAAGTCTATTGGTCCTTTGCACTGTTTAATCCTTAACTCTCGCCAATAGAACGTTTATTTTACTATTTAAATACTATGGATGTCAACGTATAAATTTACTGATGAATGGGCCATACGCTTTTGATAGTGAAAATGATTTTTGGACATAAACAGACCTACGTTGTTTTGTTTGTCCTTTTCTCTTCTGATGCCTGCAGTATTGAAATTCTTTATTAGGAATAATCCCTTGAGATGTGACAGCTTGTTTTCGAGGGGGTCCTTAGTATAGTATGGATGTACTGTTTTGCTAACACTGTACAATTAATGATAAGTCAGTGTTTAAGTCACTTCATCCTTTCTTACATGAATGTTGTTTGAACGTCTCTAAACTCATTTTTTTTTTACTGTTGCCCATGTAACCAATGAAGGTCAAGCCGTAACGTTGTGTCAATAAATATTTCAGCATTAAGCAAGACAGTGTGTGGGAGTTCTTCTCATTGTTTATGAAATATGCAATACCCTCTGTGTTTCATTCCAAGTACAAAGGCTGGGGGCATCCTGGTAGCCTACAGGGTTTTAGGGGCTAACCATAAACCACGACGTCCTCCAGTCCACTAGGCACCTTTGTTAAATGTCTGCCCACATGTCTCTTTCCTTTTTACTTGCTGTTATCTCTCTACTGTCTCTTTAGAAAACGCACACGGAAGCAGTAAAGAAGCTGCTTCTGTGTGCCTGTTTACAGAAGGAGATATATATATATATAAAATATATAATATACTGACTAAATCTGCCGAATCAGTCAGTCAATCAGACTATGGGTATCGATCAGATACCAGTAAAAGCACACACACACACACACACACACACACACACACACACACACACACACACACACACACACACACACACACACACACACACACACACACACACACACACACACACACACACACACACACACACACACATTATAGCTAAATAACAATACATTTTGGCAACTTAAAATTTTCTTTCAAAATTAACAGTAATTACAATTGAAGTATAAATCTTTTACATGCTGAAACAAATTGGTGGTCAAAACTTAAGATTTTAAATCTCAGTATATAATGTAAAAAGTATATAAACATAGAATTGAATTGGATAGAGCGGCTCTATTGTCACAGACACCCGATCCACCTAGTCAGTATCAGATAATTGCATCCCTATACTATAATACTATCACTTTTTATTTTATTTTGGTCAATATTGAAATCCCAATTATTTACCACTAATGCTTATTGACTCTTGGAAAGATGTTGCATGTATTTCTAAACTTAACTTAATACTTAATAATTTAATAATTGTTCTTGATTAATTTTTTTTGTGATCGTTAGGAGCCAAAAACTTACCCTAGAATGAACTGTGACCACTGAAGTGGGCTAACTCATTCTATTTCTATGGTCAATGACCACGGCAAACAATCCAATGTCCGTTCTACTCTCATTCTATTTCTCTGAGGCAGACAATTCAACAGGTTGCAAATGAGCCGACTGTCTAGCCAGATCGGCTCCTTCAGTACATTTCTACAAACATGTCTCACAGCACAGCTCAGCCGTGAGTGCAAATAACTGTGGCAGCGTGCCAAGTAATGTAGATTGGCTACACTTCCTCATACCCAAGGAGAAAATGCCATAAGTCATATGTGGTAGGAAATAAGAGCAGCCAACAAGACGGTGGGACAGGGAAATTACCTCTTGATGATTTTGTACAATGTTCCTGGTGGCGTGCCGGGCCCAGGATCCCAACGCAGCACATGGTGGAAGTTGAGAGAGTTGATGGAAAGATTGACCGGAGCAAGAAGGGAACCGAGCACTGTGTGGACAAGTTAGCATGTGATGAGACAGTGGGCCTCAAACTGACATACAAAGAAAGCACAAGGCACAAAGACACACCTGGGCAGGCCACGCAAATGAGTCGTCAGCATATTATTAACTGTAAGTGGGTGTGTTAAGGAAATAGGTAGATGAGGTATTCAACAAATGTTGATGTAAAATGTAATTAGGTTTTACTCACCGGAATCAAGCAATAATATGACGTAAGGAGCAAAAGGCAAACAGTTCATCCTGTCGAAGTCATGAAGCACCAGATAGCGTGTGTGTCTCACCCTCCGTAGACTGCATGGTTACTGCCAAAAATCAGAAAACACTATATTATATTCGATACGAAGCATTCAGATATATTGCATTGTACTGCACATTTATTTTCTTAAAGAAACGCCAAATATCTCTCTGTTTAATAAACATTAGCTTTAAAATGTACCTCGTTTCCTCACGTAGCTAGTGGATTTAATAACGCTCACGTGACAATTAGCAGGCTAATTATTTAAAATGTTGAGCTGATACTAGCTAGCTAACTGGCATTAGTACATTTTCTATTAGAGTTAACCCACTTTTAGGCTGGCATAACCCTGGCTAAATGTCCAAAGAATGTTGACTTAATGTTAAAACATAAATGCAACCATTATGGAGTATTAAACTGATACGTAAATTACCGGTACAGAGATAAGCTCTTTTTTGACGAAGTTGACTGCTAGTTAGTTGTTTTCCAGGTAAGTCACATTTTACGCTAGCCTGACGTCCACTCGCTGACTCACTGACAGTTCTGAATTTTTAATTCATACAGTTGTATTAGAGAGCCAACAGCTAAAAAAAACATCTCTTGTCCTGATATTGACTGTTCAGTCACTTACCGACACAGCGCTTCTGACAGTTGTTTCAATGCCCGAGAAGCAAAAGCGAAAAAAATCTTAAACAGCCCGGAGTTGGCAACTGTGTCACACTGACCTCAGACAAGAAGCTTAAGGCACTGCCACTTCCTGTCCCCTTCAAAGTAAAGGTCTTGCTACCTGATGCAACATCTGAGTGTTGATAATTTCTGTACAGACGTATTATGTATAAGCTTTGCTCATTCTAGCCTAATTGATCTTGTTTTCTCTTTGGGATCAATACAGAAGAATATTTTTCTGACATTATATCTGATCTTAGCGGGTCAGCATTTGTATCAATTCACAAAAGAAATAATCGCAAAGTCTTGTCTTAGATGGCACTTCATTTCTTAAACGTTGTCACTATATTATAGATACCGTGGTTTTATATTATACGTTGGATACTCTTCTGTTGTACGCAGCTAACTTCCTTCCACATTGCACAAAACTTAGTTTTTCAAAACACCCATTCTTTGATTTTTAAAAGTATCTTTTTATGTAAAAAATTGCTGTATTTCTATTCTGCGGCTTGACCGTTTAACCTTTTCATGTCAAAATACGTTTGTTGCACTCAGATTACTCTTTTACACATTTCACAAAATGTTGTTTTTTTAAAAAAAAACATCCTTGGATTTCTTCATAATTTTATGTAAAAAATCTTATAAATCTATTATTCGACTTGACCTTTGGACCTATTCATGTCCAAACTTGTTTGATGAACATGTATGTTTTGTGCAATGTGTAAGAGAGTTAGCTGAGTGCAACAATAGTGTTTGGACGTGAATAGGTCAAAAGGTCAAGCCGCATAATACAAATATAGCAATTTTTTACAGATTTTTGTTTTTTTAAATCAAAGGATGTTTTTTTTTTGAAAAACTAAGTTTTGTGCAATGTGTAAGAGAGTTAGCTGAGTGCAACAAAACTGTTTTGACATAAATGGGTTAAAAGGGCATGCTGCATAATAGATTTTTGACTGTGTCAGATAGCCAACGTCCAATATAAAACCAACTTTATCATGGGATTCTAGATTTGGAATAGAGTTGAAGCAGTGATCTAACTTCCTGTGTGAGTGCACCAAACGTCACTCTGTGTTTTCCATGGAATATGTTTTCCAGGCTGAGCAGTACATGTTGCCCTTCACTGTAATTGACTCAGAGGCCACTAGGGGGCAGAAAAAGAAAGGGTAAAAACTCAAAACAGCTGTCCCTGGCTTCCTGCAAAGCCATTACATAAGCTATTATGTGGATTGCCTATGAGAACATGAATTCCCTGGAGGACCAGTGCCACTGGTGATGTGTTTATCCTGTTGTGATAGATTATATATTTTCTCTGAGATATTTAAATCATCCCCCAAACTTGGCAAGACATCTCTTATCCTTCAAGAGAGGCTTTTAGATGACACCTAGGGCTGGAACGATAAACCAAACCCAGGGTTCGGTTCATATCACGATTTTTGACCCACGATTCGATACAAACCTTGATTCTATTTTTTTTTTTTTGGGGGGGGGGGGTTCTCAGTAAATTAATACAACTTTTTTTCTGCACAGGCATTGTTTGTCATTGATTACGTCCCACTGTGCAGCACAGTATATAACAGAGACTATTTATTGTTATTGATTTTTCTTGATCGATTCAACACCAAAGATTCTTGTATCTTAAATTTTTGTTTCAAAATCGTTTCAGTGGTTCATGGACAATCCACAGTCTGCCCAGCCAGCTAGCAGCCATCCCGGGTAGCACTTAACTCCAGTGCTAAGGACGCTAACGTCAGTTTACGGAACTGTCGGGAAACAGACCAGGCACCCCAGTCAGAACAGCAGCCATTTGTAAAATTACACCCATTAGAGTTACGGCGCCCCGCCCTTTTGTTTTAGCCGTTTACGTTAGCACATTACTCTGACAAAACAGGAATAAGGCACCAAAGGACTACTAGTAAGTTAAGATGTGGTAGCATTGGATCTGGACAAGAAGGGGATTACTTGGGATGTGGAAGGGGGGGGGGGGGGGGGGTCGCGATTCTGCCGTCTCACTCCGTGACACAGGTTTATGGAGTGTCGTGATTTTGGCTTTATTTTCCATTTCGTTGCGGCCCTGATGACACCTCAGTTGATTGCCAAAAGATTAAGCATCATCTGTCCAGATATGCAGAACCTGAGTCTTTGGAGGAATAGTCTGCAGTGGAAAACAGTTCAGTTAAATGAGTTTAAATCTGTAAACTGATTTTGGAAACCTCTGTGGTGCTAAACTTTGCTGCTAGTGATTCAGGTCACACCTGGTTCCGAACACAAAACCGTTCCTCGTGCCAATGTGTGCTCCACTTTATCCATCCATCTTCATCCGCTTATCCGGTTTCGGGTCTCGGGGGCAGCATCTCCACCAAGGGGACCCCAAACTTCCCTTTCCCGA
>NC_045743.1:22662939-22672669 GCF_008692095.1 Etheostoma spectabile | reverse complement strand
CCAGCTCGGACTGGGGGATCCCGAGGCCTTCCCAGGCCAGGTTGGAGATACAATCTCTCCACCTAGTCCTGGGTTTTCCCCGGGGCCTTCTCCCAGCCACTTTATGTTAAAAACATCTGACTTGTATAATCTGAACATTATTCAGAGTGTATGTTACTGTTGCCCAGTAGCAGCTTCACATTAGTAGATGGCTTGTGGCTGATCAATCCCAGGCTCCTTCAGCAACTTGTCAAAGTGTTTCTGAGCAAGACTCTGTCCCCCAAGTTGACCCCCAGATGCTGTATGTATCTGTCCACTGCCCCTTCTACATAGGAAGGGTCAAATGCAGTAATGTAATTTCACTACCACGTACTGTACTACTGTTTTTCTTTTGAACAACCTTTCATAAGTCAAATTAGAACTCGTCCCACCAGTCTTTGCTGGGTTTCCTCTGCACACAAAAAGACATGTTTGTCAAGGTTTGGATGGATGGAAGGTATGGTATATATATCTTCATCAATATCTAAGTCATCACCCTCCTTTTTTGGGATCATTTTTTACATATATGTTTAGAAATTATAAACCATAACAAACAATTACAAAAAATACACTGGGACTAGGAACGCGTCCCAGGGCCAAACTACAGAGAGGAAAGACGGGAGGGAGGGAGCCAAAACAACACATGCAGAAACAGACACACACAAACACATACATAAAGAGACACAGACACACAGACACACACACACAGACACACACACACACACACACACACACACCTGATCTTGCTCCTTATGAGTCATAAGGGGAAAGGTTAACACCCTTTTCTCTGCTTTGCCCGCCCAGAGAATTGGCCCCCCATCATGGTTTCAAACGAGCAAAGTGGCAGTTGGTCAGGGCACACCCCCCCACCACCTTCCCCCCCAAAAAACAGCTACAGACTGAGAAATGACACATACACTAAGGAAACAAATTGTGGGACTGGCTCTAGTGGCTGTAATTCTGCACCAAGGCGGAATTTTGGGGAAAAGACTTCCGATACAGTATTAGGGGACCACTAAGGTCTATATAAAAGAGACTTCAGATACAGTATTAGGGGACCACTAAGGGTTATATAAAAGAGACTTCAGATACAGTATTAGGGGACCACTAAGGTCTATATAAAAGAGACTTCAGATACAGTATTAGGGGACCACTAAGGTCTATGTAAAAGAGACTTCAGATACAGTATTAGGGACCACTAAGGTCTATATAAAACATCCAAGAGCACCGTGTCAGGGACCTACCTGCAAGTGTGTTGGTCCCTGTCTTGTGTCTGTGTGTGTGTGTGTGTGTGTGTGTGTGTGTGTGTGTGGTGTGTGTGTGTTGTCTGTGGTGTGTGTCTGTGTGTCTGTGTCTCTTTATGTATGTGTTTGTGTGTGTCTGTTTCTGCATGTGTTGTTTTGGCTCCCTCCCTCCCGTCTTTCCCTCTGTAGTTTGGCCCTGGGAGCGTCTAGTCCCAGTGTATTTTGTAATTGTTTGTTATGGTTATAAATTCTAAACATATATGTAAAAATGCTCCAAAAAAGGAGGGTGATGATTGATATGATGAAGATATATACCATACCTTCCATCCATCCAAACCTTGACAAACATGTCTTTTTGTGTGCAGAGGAAACCCAGCAAAGACTGGTGGACGAGTTCTAATGACTTATGAAAGGTTGTTCAAAAGAAAAACAGTAGTAACAGTACGTGGTATGTGAAATTACATTACGCATTTGACCCTTCCTATGTAGAAGGGGCAGTGGACAGATACATACAGCATCTGGGGGTCAACTTGGGGGACAGAGTCTTGCTCAGAAACACTTTGACAAGTTGCTGAGAGACTGGGATTGATCAGCCACAAGCCATCTACTAATGTGAAGCTGCTACTGGCAACAGTAACATACACTCTGATAATGTTCAGATATACAAGTCAGATGTTTTTAACATAAAGTGGCTGGGAGAAGGCCCGGGGAAAACAGGACTAGGTGGAGAGATTGTATCTCCAACCGGCGGGAAGGCCTGGATCCCCCAGTCGAGTGGTTGATGTGGCTCGGGAAGGGAAGTTTGGGGTCCCCTTGGTGGAGATGCTGCCCCGAGACCCGAAACCGGATAAGCGGGGATGAAGATGGATGGATAAAGTGGAGCACACATTGGCACGAGGAACGGTTTGTGTTCGGAACCAGGTGTGCCTGAATCCTAGCAGCAAAGTTTAGCACCACAGAGGTTTCCAAAATCAGTTTACAGATTTATCATTAACTGAACTGTTTTCCACTGCCGACTATTCCTCCAAGACCAGGTTCTGCATATCTGGACAGTGATTCTTAATCTTTTGGCAATCAACTGAGGTGTCATAGGGCCGCAACGAAATGGAAAATAAAGCCAAAATCACGACACTCCAAAACCTGTGTCACGGAGTGAGACGGCAGAATCGCGACCCCCCCCCCCCCCTTCCAATCCAGATAATCCTTCTTGTCCAGATCCATGCTACCACATCTTTAACTTACTAGTAGTCCTTTGGTGCCTATATTCCTGTTTTGTCAGTAATGTAGCTAACTGTAAAGACGGCTAAAAGCAAAAGGGGGGGGGCGCGGTAACTCTAATGGAGGTGTAATGTTACAAATGGCTGTTCTGACTGGGGTGCCTGGGTCTGTTTCCCGACAGTTCCGTAAATGACGTTAGCGTCCTTAGCACTGGAGTTAAGTGCTACCCGGGATGGCTGCTAGCTGGCTGGGGGCAGACTGTGGATTTGTCCATGAACCACTGAAACGATTTGGAAACAAAAATTTAAGATACAAGGAATCTTGGTGTTGAATCGATCAGAGATAAAATCAATCAATAACAATAAATAGGTCTCTGTTATATAACTGTGCTGCACAGTGGGACGTAATCAATGACAAACACTGCCATGTGGCAGAAAAAAAGTTGTATACATTTACTGAGAACCCCCCCCCCCCCCCAAAAAAAAAAATAGATGATCAAGGTTGATCGAATCGTCAAAATGTGATATGAACCGAACCCTGGGTTTGGTTATCGTTCAGCCCTAGGTGTCATCTAAAGCCTCTCTTGAAGGATAAGAGATGTCTTGCCAAGTTTGGGGATGATTTAAATATCTCAGAGAAAATATATATCTATCACAACAGGATAAACACATCACCAGTGGCACTGGTCCTCCAGGAATTCATGTTCTCATAGGCAATCCACATAATAGCTTATGTAATGGTTTGCAGGAAGCAGGGACAGCTGTTTTGAGTTTTTACCCTTTTTTTTCTGCCCCTAGTGGCCTGAGTCAATTACAGTGAAGGGCAAAGTGTAACTAGCGCAGCTGGAAAACATATTCCATGGAAAACACAGAGTGACGTTTGGTGCACTCACACAGGAAGTTAGATCACTGCTTCAACTCTATTCCAAATCTAGAATCCCATGTAAAGTTGGTTTTATATTGGACGTTGGCTATCTGACACAGTCAAAAATCTATTAGCAGCATGCCCTTTTAACCCATTTATGTCAAAACAGTTTGTTGCACTCAGCTAACTCTCTTACACATGCACAAAACTTGTTTTTCAAAAAAAAAAACATCCTTTGATTAAAAAAAACAAAAATCTGTAAAAAATTGCATATTTGTATTATGCGGCTTGACCTTGACCTATTCACGTCCAAAACATATGTTGCACTCAGCTAACTCTCTTACACATTGCACAAAACATACATGTTCATCAAACAGTTTGGACATGAATAGGTCCAAGGTCAAGTCGAATAATAGATTTAAAGATTTTTTACATAAAAATGAAGAAACCAAGGATGTTTTTTTTTAAAAAAACAACATTTTGTGAAATGTGTAAAAGAGTAATCTGAGTGCACACAACGTATTTTGACATGAAAAGGTTAAACGGTCAAGCCGCAGAATAGAAATACAGCAATTTTTACATAAAAAGATACTTAAAAATCAAAGAATGGGTGTTTTGAAAAACTAAGTTTTGTGCAATGTGAAGGAAGTTAGCTGCGTCAACAGAAGAGTATCAGTATAATATAAACCACGGTATCTATAATATAGTGACAACGTTTAAGAAATGAAGTGCCATCTAAGACAAGACTTTGCGATTATTCTTTTGTGAATTGATACAAATGCTGACCCGCTAAGATCATATAATGTCAGAAAAATATTCTTCTGTATTGATCCCAAAGGAAAACAAGATCAATTAGGCTAGAATGAGAAAGCTTATACATAATACGTCTGTACAGAAATATCAACACTCAGATGTTGCATCAGGTAGCAAGACCTTTACTTTGAAGGGGACAGGAAGTGGCAGTGCCTTAAGCTCTTGTCTGAGGTCAGTGTGACACAGTTGCCAACTCCGGCTGTTTAAGATTTTTTTCGCTTTGCTTCTGGGCATTGAAACAAACTGTCAGAAGGCTGTGTCGGTAAGTGATGAACAGTCAATATCAGGACAAGAGATGTTTTTTAGCTGTTGGCTCTCTAATACAACTGTATGATTAAAAATTCAGAACTGTCAGTGAGTCAGCGAGTGGACGTCAGGCTAGCGTAAATGTGATTACCTGGAAAACAACTAACTAGCAGTCAACTTCGTCAAAAAAGAGCTTATCTCTGTACCGGTAATTTACGTATCAGTTAATATCCTCCTAATGGTTGCATTTATGTTTTAACATTAAGTCAACATCTTTGGACATTTAGCCAGGGTTATGCCAGCCTAAAAGTGGGTTAACTCTAAAGAAAATGTACTAATGCCAGTTAGCTAGCTAGTATCAGCTCACATTTTAAATAATTAGCCTGCTAATTGTCACGTGAGCGTTATTAAATCCACTAGCTACGTGAGGAAACGAGGTACATTTTAAGACTAATGTTTATTAAACAGGAGATATTTGGCGTTTCTTTAAGAAAATAAATGTGCGTACAATGCAAATATCTGAATGCTCGATCGATATAATAGTGTTTTCTGATTTTTGGCAGTAACCATGCAGTCTACGGAGGGTGAGACACACACGCTATCTGGTGCTTCATGACTTCGACAGGATGAACTGTTTGCCTTTTGCTCCTTACGTCATATATTGCTTGATTCCGGTGAGTAAAACCTACTTTTACTACAACATTGTTGAATACCTCACTACCTATTTCCTTAACACACCCACTTACAGTTAATAATAGCTGACGACTCATTTGCGTGGCCTGCCCAGGTGTGTCTTTGTGCCTTGTGCTTTCTTGTATGTCAGTTTGAGGCCCACTGTTCATCACATGCTAACTTGTCCACACAGTGCTCGGTTCCCTTCTTGCTCCGGTCAATCTTTCCATCAACTCTCTCAACTTCCACCATGTGCTGCGTTGGGATCCTGGGCCCGGCACGCCACCAGGAACATTGTACAAAATCATCCGAGGTAATTTCCCTGTCCCACCGTCTTGTTGGCTGCTCTTATTTCCTACCACATATGATTATGGCATTTTCTCCTTGGGTATGGGAAGGTAGCCAATCTACTTACTTGGCACGCTGCCACAGTTATTTGCACTCACGGCTGAGCTGTGCTGTGAGACATGTTTGTAGAAATGTACTGAAGGAGCCGATCTGGCTAGACAGTCGGCTCATTTGCAACCTGTTGATGTTGCCTCAGAGAAAATAGAATGAGAGTAGAAGGACATTGGATTGTTTGCCGTGGTATTGACCATAGAAATAGAAGAGTTAGCCCACTTCAGTGGTCACAGTTCATTCTAGGGTAAGTTTTGGCTCCTAACGATCAAAAAAAATTAATCAAGAACAATTATAAATTATTAAGTATTAAGTTAAGTTTAGAAATACATGCAACATCTTTCAAGAGTCAATAAGCATTAGTGGTAAATATTGGGATTTCAATATTGACCAAATAAAATAAAAGTGATAGTATTATAGTATAGGGATGCAATTATCTGATACGACTAGGTGGATCGGGTGTCTGTGACAATAGAGCCGCTCTATCCAATTCAATCTTATGTTTTATTACTTTTTACATTAACTGAGATTTAAAATCTTAAGTTTTGACCACCAATTTGTTTCAGCATGTAAAAGATTTATACTTCAATGTAATTACTGTTAATTTTGAAAGAAAATTTAAGTTGCCAAAATGTATTGTTATTTAGCTATAAGTGTGTGTGTGTGTGTGTGTGTGGTGTGGTGTGTGTGTGTGTGTGTGTGTGTGTGTGGTGTGTGGTGTGTGTGTGTGTGTGTGTGTGTGTGTGTGTGTGTGTGTGTGTGCTTTTACTGGTATCTGATCGATACCCATAGTCGATTGACTGACTGATTCGGCAGATTTTCAGTATTATATATATTTTATATATTTATATATCCTTCTGTAAACAGGCACACAGAAGCAGCTTCTTACTGCTCCGTGTGCGTTTTCTAAAGAGACAGTAGAGAGTAACAGCAAGTAAAAAGGAAGAGACATGTGGCAGACATTTAACAAAGGTGCCTAGTGGACTGGAGGACGTCGGTTTTATGGTAGCCCCTAAAACCCTGTAGGCTACCAGGATGCCCCCAGCCTTTGTACTTGGATGAAACACAGAGGTATTGCATATTTCATAAACATGAGAGAAACTCCCACACACTGTCTTGCTTAATGCTGAATATTATGACACAACGTTCGGCTTGACCTTCATTGGTTACATGGGCAACAGTAAAAAAAAAATGAGTTTAGAGCGTTCAAACAACATTCATGTAAGAAAGGATGAAGTGACTTAAACACTGATTATCATTAATTGTACAGTGTTAGCAAAACAGTACATCCATACTATACTAACCCCTCGAAAACAAGCTGTCACATCTCAAGGGATTATTCCTAATAAAGAATTTCAATACTGCAGGCATCAGAGAAAAGGACAAACAAAACAACGTAGGTCTGTTTATGTCCAAAAATCATTTTCCCTACAAAAGCGTATGGCCCATTCATCAGTAAATTTATACGTGACATCCATAGTATTAAATAGTAAAATAAACGTTCTATTGGCGAGAGTTAAGGATTAACCGTGCAAAGGACCAATAGACTTCATCAATTCAATACATACGTGTTATTCAACTTTGTAAGGAAATATACAAAAGTGAATCTAGGCATATACATTCTTGCTTTGTATTCAAAGCTTAGCATTTGATTGTTATGTTATCTATATATATTTATTACTATTTTCTGGGCGTTTGGGCCTTTATTTGTATTGGACAGCTGCAATCATTACACAAATATAAATAGAAAGCATAAAAAATAATAAAAAAGAAGGTTTCATCATAAACATTGATTTACATCAGTGTGACTTTCTCATGTTATCAGTGTTTATCAGCCTCTGAACAACCGCAACCTTCATTCTGGTCACGTTTTCAGTCAGTCCGTGGTCTTCTGACAATCTGTGGTTTCCTTCAGCGTCTTCTTTGATGGAATATCTGACTGTGGGGTTACTTTTCGTCTCTTTAACCTCTGCTTTCTTTGACCGTGGCTGGGTCGTTGTTTGTTTCCATACATTAGGTTCTGTGTGTGTGCAGTGCAGCTGTGACCACAGAGGGGCCACTGATAGTTTTAAAGGAACTGATAATTTAAGCGCTCTTATTAAAAGCTGATGTCGGGATTTGAGTGCTCCTTTTGTGTGTGCTTTCATTTCAGGTGATCAAATGTTTGGTTTTGACAGTCATTGTGAAGGTTCACATTTCATTGATTGTTGAATTTCCAGAACTGAATAAGCGGGATTTATTTCATTGCTGGTTAAAACTTGTACTGGTATTGATGTTTTGATGTTCAAGCTATAGCTCACTCTTTACAATCTTACTAAATTTTAAAGGATAGGCCTGGTCATATTTACTGGAGGTTTTTCTTCCGTCAACAAATCCGCGTGCGTGCGTGCGTGCGTGCGTGCGTGCATGTCAGTCAAGTCTGATAGAGCTCTTCCTCTGTGCCATAGAGCTCCATTGTTGTCCAAAAATTATTTAAACAAATCAATGACACACGGGCGACATGTTACTTCATTACCATGAACACACACTGTTCTCCTACACACAACACTCTACAGTATCAATGTGGACTAATCTGTGCTGAAAATAGTCCCGAACAAATGCGCCATTTCCTCCTATTTGCGTAAAAATAACTTTATCAAAATTACGTATTAATAGAGTTTGATGAAATTGACTTAAAAGTTGTATGACAGCATGTTAGCAAATTTCCTATTGTACCAGAGGTAGATGCAAAGGAACAAGTGAAGCCAAGACATTTGGTTCCCCTCCGCTTATGGAACGTCTTGGTGCTTAAACATTGAGCTAGAAGGAGTGTAGAGACTCTCTGTAATCACCAGGTGATCACAGACTCAAAGGAATGCCTTTGTTGCTCTCTGTTGTATTCAGCCTAAACATACTCGCGTGGATAAACACAGCATGTTTGTAATGTGGGAGCTAGTTAAACAAGACACAACCCATTCGTTTTTTTTAGAACGTGCTCACATTGTGAGTTGTTTGCGAGTTAAGAGTAAGAATGACATGTCTGTGATTTCTTTTTTTAATCAAGGCTGTCAAAATGAACTTGATAATAAGTTTAAATAGCACATATTTTTTTGACACGAATAAAGCACACACGTTTTGTAATTTGTGCCTCGGGCTGCTCTGTAGTTTGGAAAATCGGAAAGCGATGCAGCGGTAACCTTATGGATAACTAGAAAATATATGGAACAAAGCTCCTTGAGCTGAAACGGATAACTAACGGTCTTTTGAACGGCAAGTTGAGTTTCAAAGCCCTGCACAAGACTAAAGTTATTTGCATGTACTGTTGATATAAACTGAGGTATCACGCAGTATGTCCAGTCTCAAATACCACTGCTAGCCAAGCATACACGGAGGCTGAGCACCCTCCACCCCCTTGCAAAGGCATGCAATGCTGCCTAATATCAGAGACGCCCCAATAGAGTGATTTACGTAAGTCACGGGGGCTCCACCAATGAACGCCTCATTATGGCCGAGTATTTTTCCCCTTGGTCACCAAAGTAAATATTGGACCGTTTATCACTTGCCACATATCTTCAGAATATCCTGACCCATAAATGGCATTTTCAGACAGAACATCAGGACAGCATCCTTTGTTTGAGAACTGTTTCTGTCCTAGGACCAAACTCGCGAGATCTGGCAACACAGATAAACGGGGGCGCAGCTCCACAGGGACCCAAACTTCCCTTTCCCAAGCCACGTTAACCAGTCGACTGGGGGATCACTACGCGTTCCGGGCCAGGTTGGATGTTGTACCTTGTTTAGATTGTTGCAATAATAATACACGTTTGTATAAAACATGCATGTTTTTTCTCCTATGTTATAAGAGCATTAAAAACCTGAAAAATATCCCTTTTAAAACACATTAAGAACAGATAAAAAATGTGTGATTACTCGCAAGTTAACTGTGGACACTCATGTAATTAATGCAATTAAATATTTAATTGATTGACAGACCTGGTACAATATTTTGAGAAGGGTTCTTCAAATTTGCTTATTAATTGGCATCAAGACGGTCAAATAGTACTTCAAAAACTGTACTTCAGTTCTGGTAATACAACTGTACTGATATATCTGATGAGCCATACGGGGATAATCATATCACCTATCAACTGACGGGACGTTGTTACTGCTTGGCCATACTGAGATAAATGCAACCATGCCATAACGTGTGTACTCTGTTTCTCTTTGTGCAGAGTGAACAAAAGGGAACGACCCACGTGTATAAAGACCCTCGTGAG
>NC_045743.1:22651627-22662914 GCF_008692095.1 Etheostoma spectabile | reverse complement strand
ATTGGCCCATCTGAGCTTTCATTTTCTCAAAGGCAGAGCAGGATACCCAGAGCTTGGTGTACCCCTATCACAATCTCTAGCCACTGGGGGGCCATAGGCAGGCTGGGGGGGGCACATTCATGTTAAAAAACCATAAAGGGACATTTTCTTGCCACGGGACCTTTAAAGCAAAGGCTGAAGCACTTATAACACTCATTGATGAAACATTGATCAATCTGTTACAACAAATCTAGCAGCTTGAGAGTATCTAACTTATTTTTTGAAGTGCTATATAAATATGGTGTATTATTATTATTATATTGTTATTCTTACAGTTTCATGAATATACCAAAATAAGTATTTAAGGATAACTCTGGCAAGGACACTGCAGGGGAACAGGGCACCATTATTATCCCCAGTTCATTACAGACCTTAACCAATTTTGTTATTACAAGTGTTGTCAAATTCTATGTTTAAATATGCAAATTATGTATTATCTTATGTAAAATGCACTAATTTGCATAAACATACAGAGTAGAACTTTGCACATTGGACTAAGTCAGGTTCACATCTTGTTTCATTTTGGTGACTTTTGTTAAACCAAGCTTTTTCCACAGGGGATTTTTTTCTCACTCCACTAATCAGAATATACTCTCTGCAGCCATAAAAAAAATGCTATTCTGGACCTTAATTGTCCTCTAAATCGGACTATAAAATGTAAAATTTAAGGAATCCCTCTGTAAAAAACTGCAGAATATAGATATGAATAAAACTGGAATTTTTGGTGTATGAAGTGGAAGTGGAGATTTTGCATGAGAACAAACTCCTTTGGAGAAAATGGCCTTTAAAAATTGTGTATTATCCTTGAAATACGCAACCATAAAGAGACAAATTTGAGGTAAAGAAACACCTAAATGTAGAGTTAGGCTGTTTTCTCTCCACTAGTCTGAAAGGAGACACGTTATTGAAGAAACATAGTCTTAAATCCCAGCACATGAAAACCCAGCGTTGCTTCTGGGAGTGTCTTGCTTTAATTACAATCTGGGTCTAATTTGAAGAGATTTAGCCATCGTTCCTATGGTAACAATAACATAGTCCGCTCACCAAGTTGCCATTGCCGAGATCTGCGAATGCCATGACTGCTGAAGTTTTCTGATCTCACGCCCCTAATATGTTTGGCAAAGGTTGGTCTCCAATGTAAAAAGGTTGAGTAGGGATACGATTTTCACACCAGAAAACCAGTTTTTAAAAAGGTTTATTACGTCCGACTTTACAGAGGGAGAAAGTGTGCGAAACAAAAGCAACCATCCGCGTCGTCTTTTCATTTATACACAATTATAAGCCAAATTATATACAAATCAAACCTTCCAAGCAATTTCCAAATACACAATCTGACCCTTAAACAGTACATGATTCACCCATGGTTGTAAAATAATTTGAAGGCATTTCTGTTTTTTGTATTTCATTCATTTACATTCCCTGATGCAAACATTTAAGGTGCTGTATGGCAGATCACGAGAGAAGGAAGGAAAGGAAAGGCTCCGACTCAAGTGAGTGACGTCAAACCCAAAAAAACCCCAGTGATCTCATTTTCACCCATTTTGGGGTGGAATGTTCCAGACGTTGTGTGATGTGCTCCGACGGGAGTCTTACGGCCTGTTCTGAAACACCCCGTCTGAAAACCATTAAGAGGTGGCTTGTGGAGGTGTGTGTTCACCAGACAGGAGTGACTAAAGGCGGATTCGGTCAGAGCTCCAATGTTAAAGCTGTACTCACCGTCTGTTACTGCGCTGAGCCATGTGTGAATGTTGGTGTAATGTCTTGTATAAATTTTAATTTTAATCTGTTTATTAATCCCCAATGGGGAAATTACAATTTACACTCTGTGTCCACACTTGTTAGTAGTCACACACACAGTCCTGAACTACACACACACACACGTTCAGGATCTATACATGCACTAATGGAGAGATGTCAGAGTGAGTGGGCTGCAAGCTGAATCAGTGCCCCGAGTGGGTGGGGGGTGGGGCGGGTACGGTGCCTTGCTCCACAGCACCTGGCAGTGCCCAGGAGGTGAAGTGGCAGCTCTCCAGCCACCAATCCACACTCTCTACTTTTTGGTCCACACGGGGACTTGAACCAGTGACCCTCCGGTCCCCAGCCCAACTCCCTATGGACTGAGCTACTGCCACCCCTTGAGTACTTGACTAATTACAAGTATCTTCCCAGAAATTGACTTTTGGTAGAAGTTAAAGTCACCTATTAAAATGTTACTGCCTTAAAGTATCTGACATGTACTGCAAGTAGCAAAAGTCAACTTCTGATATTCAAGGAAGAAGAAAACTTTGGTTATGAACTTATGGGCTAAAGGTGTGTAACTATATCTTCATTACCAGAGCTTGCACCAGGTGCCTCCATGACGCTATCAGTTATTATGCTTTCTCCTCTTCTTCTTTAGTTTTGGCCTATGTTTTTTTTTTGGTTTTGCCGCTTGGCAACAAAAGGCATTACATCACCAAGTGGAATGGAGCGTGCAATCCAGGAGCAATGCTAGTTTCTAGTGCAACACATTTCTTCGGCTTTTTATTTTGTAGTAACGAGTAACTAAGATGCTTAGGGGAAATGTAGTGGAGTAAAAGTATACATTTTATTCAGGAAATGCAATGGAGTAAAAGTAACATTTTCCGTAAATATAAATAGTGAAGTTAAGTACGCATATGTGAAAATTGTACTTTAAGGAAGTACAGTAACAAAGTATTTGTTACAGTGCAACACTGCATTTTAGTACCGACTCTTTTATATGTACAGAGAGCAATTACTTTTTCTGAACCAGACTGCGCTCATAGCAGTTACACAGGAATTTAATTCAGCCTGTTGCATAATAAAATGTGTTTCCATTCAACAAAGAAAGAGCCACAGTTAGAAAAAGAGCATGGAGGTTTTTAAAAACTCCTAGGAGTTATAGTCACCCTCCTGTGTCCTTATCATATGTGAAGACACAGTAAGAAAGTGCATTCAGTGCCAGGATGCAGGGAAAAAATATACATCTAACTATAAAGAAAAGGAATTTTGTGTGGGTGTGTGTGCGTGTCCTTTGAATATCTCTACAACCGTGAACAGTGCTTCACACTTGGCAGTACTGCAATGCAACCCAAGGATCAAATCAAATCAATTTGGTGCAATTTGGACACATGACACATTGAATATTCACAAAAATAAACGTGTGTTTCTTTAAAATAATCACAATTGATAGCACAGAAAGCAGAAGGGGAGAAGATTTGTGACATCCCGGCATAAGGACTTCACAAAAACCCTTTAGAAACTTACAGGAGATGTGCAAAATGTGTTTTTCCTACAATCTAAAGTATCATTTATCTGATGCCTTGTGGTTTTAGTTTCGGTTTGTTAGGTCATTTATCAACCTTCTCACACTCCACAGAGTACACTTTAAAAAAAAAAAATCCACATTTTAATTAGCATGTGAACTTTATCTCATACTTAAAAGGGAGGCACTCAACATGGTGCAAAGTCCCAACACTAAAGCAGCTTCTTTTGGGTGGGGAGCAACTGAGCCGCAAGTCCTGCAAATGTGGGCTTTGCTTTCTTTCTATATAAAAAGGATTACGATGGATTAGAAGGAAAGTAATACAACACAAGCTTCCTTCACAACTTAGCACTTATACTGCAACACATTGCATCTGCAGTGCTGCAACTGTGATGGGGCCTAGCATCTAAATGAACTGGGATCATGAGTGACACATTCACTGGGATGTTGGCAAAAGGAAGATAAATCAAACACACCCACAACAACACACACACCACACACAACACACACACCACACCACACACACACACACACACACACACACACACACACACACACACGCTGAAGGATCTGCGGAACAGAAGTGTTGGCTCCAGACTGTGTTTGTGAGAGCAGCTTTAACACAGTCTTTCACAGGATATGAGCTGGAACCCCAAAGAGAGAGATAGAGAAGAGAGAGAGAAGAGAGAGAGAGAGCATGAAACCTTTTCGGAAAAGAAAGTTGGTACACGTTCAATCCCGCTTTTTCAAACTGCCTTCTAATTCCTCTCTCATTTGGTTGAAGTGACTGCAAAAACCATCTACAGAATAACACAGACCATTCAAGAAAATGTAGGGATATTCAGACTGGTTTCCTGAATTAGGGCCAACATGATTCTTTTTCACTCTCACAGAGCCCTGCCAACTTGGCTCTAAGTGGCTTAATAACTCCCCAGAGATCCCAAAAGTCCGTTGTTTTGATCTAACCAGAGTGAGATGTGTTGGCTGGTGAGAGATGGATCCTAACCCTGGGACTGTTGTTTATTGGCCGTCCATTTAAAACCTGTTTCAGAACAACTTGTTTTATTAGACCATCTGCACTCAATAAGACCAGCTGGAAAAACTGCAGCAGATGAGCCTACTGCGCCGCTCCATCAGCTCACACCACAGCAGACTAACACAGTCCTTGTCTTACGATTTTTTTTTGTTTTCTTACACATTCTTCTTTGTTTTTAGCACGGGCAGATGTCCTTACCTCGATAACAGACCACTTTTACTATCACTCAACAAAGTAGCGTAACACTCAAAACTCCCTCCCAGACACAAGAGTATCATCCAGCTCTGGTGCGGACTCCGACCCCACACTGGATTATTTGGATTGGTTCCAGCAAGTGTTCACTGCTCTCAGCTGCCACAGTACATCTTGTTTTTTTTTAGGATGCTATATTAATCCCCAATGCAGGAATTTGTCCTTTTGCTTTCTGCTTTCCCCACAGCACTGTTCAGCAGGTGACCTACACAAGACCTGTCACATGCTGCAGTCGGGAAGCAGACCACATAACCCAGACATCTTAGGCTATGTTCACACTAGGTGTCTTTCTTGACAAGAAACAGTGGATAAGCGTGCATTAGTAGTAAAAAAAACACATGGTTTACTCCACAGGATTATAATGTAAAACGGACGAAGGTGGCTTAAAAAAAGTAAAAACGGAGTGTAAACATAGCCTAAAAAAATCCTTTGAGATTCGGCCTGGTTTTAACCTAAATGGGTAATTAATTAATCCAGCCCATTAATCCAAGGCCAAATTTACAGAAGACATGACAAGATTCTGCTGCTATTGAGGATGGATGTTTTACTGGACGGGGCTGTACAGAAGGAAGAATCAGTCTTAGCTCGAGCATGACGTAGGACTTCATCAAGTTATGCATGTCAGACATATTTAATTCTGCACGCTGTCGTCATTCAAACAGGAGTTTCCTACAAAGATAAATGATCATGTTGTAATGTGAAACGTTGCATGTTACACTATGAATTATCACGAAGAACTAACTTTGGGTTCAACATTGGGGAGGCGAGGGTTGAGGAAAAAAAACTTGAAAAAACGTCAAAAGGCAACAAATGTTGGAGAAATCGAATAAATATTTACGGAAGAAGCGCAAATACTTGAAAAACGTCACAAAAACTATGAAAAGAATTGGCAATAAAAACTGGAAAAAGGCGACAAAAACATCAGAATTCTTTTTCATCAGAATTCCCCCCAAAAATAAAAAAATAAACTTTTGTAAAAGGAACAAAAATTTGTATGCAAGTTTGTATGTAATGACCTTAAAATATTTTGTAAGAACGTTAGAATATAATCTTCTTATAATGTGAAAATCGTCTCGGTATTAGAAAACTTTTCACATTATAACATGATACTATATGTTTTGCTTTATAATATATGGCAGCAATACGCTTCCGTACGATATAACCAACTAGGGTCCCTGTTAATTAAATCCCTGTCACTTTGTAAGACCCTGAGACCCACTGGGGTACCTCTGCTGGTCCCTAAGTTAGCAGAGTTTGTCCCGGTCTTTAGCTGGGGACAGGATTCCCGTCATCCACACGTAGGTTCAAAGTCTCGGAGGGATGAACATCATGGTCCCTCATTTACAGACTCAAACCATTCCGTGAGTCCTTGTCTATGGATGCGTCCACATTTGTCATGTTCCTCCACTCATTTACTTATTTTGCCGTCATCTGTCTTCATGTAAAACTCAACTGCAGCCGTTCAGACTGGCCAAAGTCTAGTCGCCTCCTCCCTACCGTCCATGCTATTCTGCTGCCCCGATATACTGCATCTGACACCACCTGGATGGGAGCGGTTGATAAAGAGCTAACACCCACTTGGCAGCTGGAACACCTCCCGCCTGTAGCTTGTCTCAGATATTGTTGTAGCAGATGGTGTGTCAGACCACAGTCTTTCTGGACCGTTGTGGCTACTGTTAGACCCGTGTGCCATCTGATCATGCCAGGATGGTGTCGGTGACAGGTATGAATGGAAACAGCTTTTTAAGCAGAACCAACATTTTCAGGGCCAGCTAGGGATGAAACATCACGAGTCGCCTGCCTGTGTGGCTTCCAGCGTGAAGTTAAATATGGTGCAAATGTGAGAGCGCGTAGATGCGATGTGAGCACTTGTAGAATATGATTTGAGAGCTTGTAAAAAAAAATCTGTACTCGTAGATGTGATGTGAGCACTTGTAGAATATGATTTGAGAGCTTGTAGAAAAACAGCAGGACAGCGGGGTTTCTACAGTACAGATTTTTTTCTACATGCGCTCAAATCATATTTTACAAGTGCTCACATCGCATTTACGCGCTCTCTTCCATTTGCACCATATTTACCTTCATATTCCAGCTACGTGGTGTTTAAAATGGACACAGAGTATTCTTTACGAGTAGGCCGATATCTGCAGACAAGTGATTTTGGGAGTCGCTAAGAACATATATTAGACTTATGTGTAAAAAGTATTCACTCTCATCATCCTGACTACTGAGCCGTGTTAACAGCTTGCTTTCACTCTATTTGTATAAGCTCCTTTTATATTGAGTTATGACATAATTTACTAATGCTTTATGGATCATTTAAAAGTCATGCTATTTAATTAGTAGAAGTTTTGGGATGCCAGGTTGGGGTGTGTGATATGTAATATTAGAGCGTGAACGATGTCTCCAGGACTTTAGAGAGATCGTTAGCATTGTGCTACAGTGCACATCAGTCGCTATGGTTTCAGTGTTTCCCCTGCATACAGAAGTGCAATGCTAGCCCTGAGCTAACAACGGCAATAGTGCTCCCACTAGCTAACTCATATCAGCTGATTACACCCGGAGAGGGAGGGGTGATGCGCTAACAGCATTATATTCTATATCTTTACAGAGCAAATATCAGCTCGCTGACATATTAATGTTCTGAATGTTGAGAAAAGAACCCTTAACTTGGCTTTACAGTGTTGCATTTGTAGGGCTATCCATATTTTTTTAACATGTAAATTAGTTTGGCTGTAATGTTCAGTAACTTGCAAGATAGTCTTCAAAACCAACATGAAAAATAGTGATATGATATTTTTGCCATATTGCCCACCTCTACCAGCTTGTAGATACCAATAAGATGCCAATAAGCATGTATTATTTAATTAGCAACTGCATTATTAACAAAGAGAAGGGATAAACACCAGGTATTTCACAAACTGGCAACCCCAAAACTTACTCTTATTCGTGGATTTTACCTACTTTACTAGGGATGTCACTTTTGGATTCAAAATTGGAAGCGTGGGGAAAACGGAATATTGAAATGGTCATTACCTGTTGGAATAAAAATTGTACAGTCTAGAAACACAACTGCACTCACAGCCCGATGATCGACATCATCTTCACGTCTGTGTTTCACGCAGCCCATTCGCACAGAATAACTTTTTACACACATTTATATAGTTACTATCAGTTACAGCTTCTAACCCCTTTAAAGGGAAGCCTTTATCAATTAAATAATTGGATGTCTTAAGTGGTACCAACATTTGTAATCAGAACCTGTACAGCATTAAAACACTCTCCTGTATATAACTATAACACACTGTATACCCATGGTTTAGAAGTCTGTGGAAATTAGCAGTGTCAAAGCATTGCTTCTAACTGGAGCAGATCATTTGTGATGTAAGAATCGGGGTTGTTACAGCTTCCTGGTTAGCAAATCAACATTCCCTATGTTATGGGACGATACCCAAACTATGCTGTGTTAAGACTTGAAATTGTAGCTGGTGTAAATATTCCCAAACCTTGTGTCCGTCTGCGTTATGAACGCAGACATTTCGAGGCCAAAAAAAGCAGTAGCAAGAGTTCTGAAGTCAATCGTCTCCTTTAAGTAAAAGCATCAGTGTGAGAGACATGTCAGCATCTCTGTTCAAAGCCACCTTTGGGCCAGACTGACGGTACAGCAGCCGGTCATGCATCAGGTTATTATAATCCACATCTGCCACTTTTCCTCTGCATCATTTGTCACTTTTCCTGCAAACCGGACCATGTCCGTGAATGGACGCTTGTTGTTAGTAGACAAAAGTTAAAAGCAGATTGTGCGGAGGCTCTGCAGCCTGCTCACTGGGATCCGTAGGGTGATCAGAAGCGGCGGAGGGTGGCAGAGCCAGAGAAAGGGGCAAGGCCAGGTGGGGGAACTGCTGGGAGAGAGTGTGAGCAGCTGGTCCCACCACACTGTATGCCTTCAGGGCAGAGAGGCCATTGAGAACTGCTACATCCAGGAAGGTCACATGGAAGAAAGAGGAGAAGTCAAAGGAGAGGGCCTCAAGTTCCACTGCAACCCCTGCTGCTGGGGAGATTGTCATTTCCTGGTTGGGGTAGGGAGCGTCTGGTACTGCGCTGTGGATCTTGAGGGTCTTCAGACCTAGCAGAGCCAGGTACTCACTGTCCATTGGCTCTATTCCACAAAAAGACACCTGCAAATGGCCAACGGTGCTCCTGTTCAGAAGCTCCTTCAGGACCCAGAGCTCCTTTACCCACACAGTGAGTGGTCCAGGCTCTCTGAGCCCGGCAGGGAGCAGAGCGGAGCGCAAAACAGTGTGACAGCTGCACAGCGAGTTGGCCAGAGCCTCGTCGCAGTCCCGGATGGGTGTGGTGCAGCTGCAGTTCCGCAGGTTGTTGCCCGGGGCGTCGCTGTCGAACAGCAGCGTGGTGATGACCGGCAGTGAAGTTTCAGATGAGGTCGCGGAGCTTGTTGTCTGGGTGACGGGGGCCAGAAAGAACAGCAACCACAGTGACCATGGCAACGAGACAGAGGAGACAGTGTTTGGAGACATCTCCATATAGAGCAAACAGACTACATCTTCACCAAGTGGAGAGAGCGGACTGTGGAGAGATCGGCCAAGCTGTGAACAGATAGAGTAAAGTTAGACAGCAGGAACAGCAGCACAGACAGTACTGAGGACTTAGATTGTGACACTAAAGGTCTTTTCACACATTGAGCGATTGACTAAGAATTCATTTTCAATTAGAACTTGTTTTGGTGGAACATGTGTACGTCCAAAGTCGTTTTTGTCGTGCAACAGAAAACTCTGATTGGACAGATAGTCTAGCTAGCTGTCTGGATTTACCCTGCAGAGATCTGAGGACCAGGTAACCATAGTCCTCAGATTGGACAGATAGTCTAGCTAGCTGTCTGGATTTACCCTGCAGAGATCTGAGGACCAGGTAACCATAGTCCTCAGATTGGACAGATAGTCTAGCTAGCTGTCTGGATTTACCCTGCAGAGATCAGAGGACCAGGTAGATTAGAGGTTAGAACGCCAACCCAAAGTACAATCCCGTAAAAGGAACATTGAATATGTAGACTAGAATTAAGGATAGAACAATCAAGTAATTTCATTCAGTTGTACCAGCAGGGATGCAGCAGTGCACAGAAGCGCCGTGGTTACCACGCATTGAGCACTTGGCGTTTACTTGCAGAGCCATTGTCTGCCTATTCACATGAGGACCGCAGTGAGACAATGCGGATCCAAGCCTCACCGTCTGAAAAGACCCTAACTCTCTCCGATCATACACCAGAGCTGAGCAGTATCCCAGATTTACTCACCCCTCTATGACTCACTCCAGTCCACTTTCCTGAAAGCACATGACACACAAAGAACTCTCTTTGTCGCTCTGTGCCCTACAGTAACCTGCTTCTGCTTTGCATCTGTATTTTTACAACATGTGGAGGCCAGCTTAAAACCAACAGCCAAATGAATTCAGCTCTATATTTACAGGCAAGCCCTCTCTCTCTCTCGCTCTCTCTCTCTCTCTCTCTCACACACACACACATAATTGAGCTACTTATTTCTTGTTCTCCAGTTTTACAGGGGAGAGGTCCTTTCAGGCCCCAGGCTACTGCGGAGGGCGTACGACAGCCTATAAAAAGTTCCTACGCCGTGCTGGGCTGTGGTGAAATAGGCAATGGCACATTTAGTGTTCAGGAATACTGAAACACTGGCTTCTTTATTTTACCATTCATGGACAGTGGAAAAGTGCCCTGAATAAGCAGTCTTGACTTCCAAAATCAACTTTTCCCCCCACACTTTTTGAAACAGAGGAGGACTTTCCAGTGGAGGTTGGACTTGATTGTTGAAAAATTGGTCTGATCCATTTAAAATACATGCAATTGCAATTTGCACCAAAAACACAACTTTTACATTGTAGGTCATTGTATTTGCACTGGCTTCTTGACACATTGTGTTGTAATAGTTTGTTTTACAGAAGCCAACAGTGGCAAACACCCTGCACCTTAAGAGAACACACACATAGACCACACCCAAGTAAAGTAAGAAAACAACTTCATTAAGTGCAAATACAACACAACCAAATACATAAACGCGCTGGAAATATAGAAATTATGCAAAAAGAAAAGCAGACGACCCCCCCAAAAAAAGAAGCAATGCAAAAATAAATGCAGAAAACCTCCCAAAGCAGATGCAAGCAAAAAAAACCCCGCTGCATCCAGATTACACAACAGTAGTTCCCCAGGCCTCTAGGGGGAGCACTAAGTGCCTTTTTATAAGAGTCGGGTGTGACTGCAGCCTGGAGACCTCCCATTTCATGCCTCCCGTTCATAGACTGTATATTAAATTAATATTATTATTATACAGTCTATGCTCCCGTCTCATGCCCTCCCGGCTGGTGCCATCCCCGATCTTTCACTTTTCAAAATAAAAGCTTGTGTCAGATCTGGTCCCCTATGTCTTTGTACTTTGGTGTTTTGGATGTTTTTGAACTAAATAGTAAGGCCATCATAATAATGAATACTATAACTTTTTCAGCAGATGTCTTACTTACAAATAACCAGGCTTCAAGACCGAATTGCTCCACAATATGAATACAGATTGATTATCACTTGTTTTGTTTTATAATCGTAATATTACCCTGAGGAGGTCTACACTTCAGTGATGCGCCTTTTGAAACCCTCTCATGTAATATGGCTTAAA
>NC_045743.1:22650748-22651617 GCF_008692095.1 Etheostoma spectabile | reverse complement strand
CGTTAAACGCTGATGCAGTTTTAAATGTTTTATTACCACGAGCTCACAGACACTTCTGGGACCTGAGCCACACCCACCAAACTAGAGAAAACACATCTCAAACATATACTTCATATTTACTAGGGATGATCCGAGTACTCGGCTGAAACGAGTATCCGGTACGGATAAAGCATTTTTTTGAGTACAAGTATTATACGAGTAATATGAGTCAATATCCGTGCTCGGATTGAATAAAACTCCTCAAATGGCCGCGCAGCGTTCTGTGATAGTCACAGCGCCCCCCCCCCCACACACACGCTTGGCTCAATCACACACACACAGAACACGGAGAACTGCGCTCCCTCGGCCTCTCCCTCTTTTCTCTCTCTCTCTCTCTCTCTCCCTCGTCCTCTCCCTCTTTCTCCTCTCTCTCTCTCTCTCTCTCTCTCTCCCTCTTTCCTCTCTCCTCCTCTTCTCTCCCTCTCTCTCCTCCCCCTCCTCTCTCGTCTCTCTCTCTCTCACTCTCTCTCTCTCTCCTCTCGCTCTCCCCTCCTCTACTTCTCCTCTCTTCTCCCCTCTCCCGCTCTCCTCCTCCCTCTTTCTCTCCTCTCTCTCTCCTCGTCTCCTCCCTCTCCCTCGCTTTCTCCCTCTCTCTCTCTCTCCCTCCCTCTCTCTAGCCCTCTCCGCGGGTCTGTTCCGTTAAGGTTTAGGGTTTCTTCAGCTTCAGGATTGTTTTTAACTTCGGTTTGTAGTACTTACTTAGAATCCAGTAGCCTAGGTTTCTGGTGAACGTGGGGTTTGTAGTACTTACTTAGTAACCAGTAGGTTTCTGGTGAACGTGGGGTTTGTAGTACTTACTTAGTAACTAGTAGATTTCTGGTGAACGTGGG
>NC_045743.1:22643432-22650738 GCF_008692095.1 Etheostoma spectabile | reverse complement strand
GCTGCTTGGTTTAAATGCGACTTGCGTTGCGTCTCTGTCTTTTTGCATCGTTTTTTTATGTATTTGGTTGTGTTGGTTGTTTCCTTAATTTGCTTGGGTTTTGGTCTATTTGCGTGTGTTTTCTGAAGTTGCACGGCGTTTGGCCCTGTAGGCCACCGTAGAACGTATATGAACATGGTTGAGATGTTAATTTCATCAGCAAAACCTATGACAAAAAATACTCATTGACAGTTTTTTTTCTTTGATAAAAAACAAATTAAATGTGAACTAAAAGTAACCACTGCAATTTTTGTCTACAAATTAGAAATTGAATGGATTAAGTGGATTTAGCTGCATGACCTGTAGCACTTGTAGGTCTCTGCCTTCAGTGTTAGCTTATGTTACTCATTCTTGGAAGTAAGATTAGAAAAGGAGTAGCAACAAAACAGCTAGGAAAAACTATTAAAGCTGGCAGGCAGTAGCTCTTTCAGTAACCAAGGTACCCCTGCATGTATACACAATAACCGTGCTATGATCGGTTTAAGCATCTGCGCTTGCATCAACTGCCCTCCCCACTCAGCTATAGTGGTTTTTGAACAGGAAAAATCTACGCCAAGACCTGTTGGCGTGGCCATAGTGGTCGATTTGTTGGTGTTAGGCATTTGATTTTGCGTGGTTTAGGTTAGGCTATCCCTTGGTCAAGGGATAGGACCTGTACCAATCATGTTACGTTACTTTGTGTAAGGATGGACCCTCGGCCAATTCTAGCGATTGAAGGGCGGGTCTTGGCATGGCCATAGTAGGGAAAAAATATCGCCTCTTGGGCTGTCAACGCTGTCCTATTTTTTGTAGTAGTCTGTTTTCCTGTGTTTATTATTATTTAGGTATTGTTGGTCTTGTCTTTTACATGTTCTATTTCCTGTTTTATTTTGAAGTCTGGTCTTTGTCTCGTCTGGTACTTAGTTCTACTTCCTGTGTTTTCCCGCTCCCATGATTACCTGATGTTTTCCACCTGTTTCCCAGCCCTCTTGTTACCTCGTTACCCTCTGGATTCAGTCTTTGTTTCTACGTCATCCTGTGATTGGATTTGTTTGCCTACTTGTTTTGCTGGACACCTTTTGTTGGTTTCCTTCACCTTCGAAGCTCAACTTTGCCTGCCTGCTCTCTGCGTTTGGGTCCTACCTTCCCACCATTCCATACACCCACCACACAGATAACGTTATAATCAGCCGAAGAAGCTGTCAGTCTGGCGGGAACACTGCGTTTATTTAAATTTGACTAATTAAAAGGCCGATCGATGTAATGTCAACAGACAAAGCCAGTTGTGCGTTGGCAGAGCGCCACCTACTGTACCGGAGGTAGAGTTACTCCTATCATTCTCCCCATTCCACCCCCGCTCACGTATACGGGGCGAACTGGCATTACCGGGTTATTCACTCACGGGGGTAAGTCCATAACCCAGTTACTACCCCAGTGAAGCGAATTACCAGACGATCAGAACAAGTCTACACTGGGTTTGGATTTGACGTAACATGTAACATACCATGACACATTTACTCGATGACTCAGTGCTTGCGTTGCGAGTGGGATAGAGCTAATTGGCCTTTTCCTTACTCATGAAGCTTGACTGTGGACAGTTAGGATATACTACACAAAAACATTTTAGGGTTTCAAATGACATATTTGATTCGGTCAGAGGTGCGTCATCACTTTCTGTCCAGGAAGCACTTCCCCTTTCTCCACAGCCTGTTTACTACTCACCAACACTATTTATAGACATGTTCCCTGACTTTGTTCCAGGTTTTGTTGCAATATCTTTTTCCCAGAATGGGGATATAAAAAACAAATCACATGAACATTGAGGCAATGAATAGCATTCATTATCCATGAGGAACATGACCCAAAAACCTGAAATCCAGCAAAGGTTTTTTTTTAAATCTGAGATCCAAAGGTGACATATTATGATACATATGACATGTTATCATTCATAAGATTTGACCTTTGACCTCCTGTCTTAGATACAGACAACTTCCTTAAGTCCAACCAGGAAAGAAGGTATTTTACTTTGGAAACTTCTGCTAAGCAAACACGTATTTAACAGTTTTTGTAATACTTGTGAGATTATGTAACATTTGATAAACATTGGGTTGGAAACAATTTGAATAATTTATACAAATATAAAAGGAAATATATATTAAAATAGTCTTTGCAAAGGTAAAATCAGATGATGGCAACGGCCAAATTGCCAAACTTGAGACTGACTTCAGAAATCAACACTTTTAATGAGGCTTTTTATCATTGTTTTCAAATTTTTATTATGTTTTTGTCCTTTTTGTCATCACTTTTGATGCTTTTTTTCTTTGTCTGCCACTTGTGTTGACTTCTATTAACTTTGGTTTTACAGTTATTTTTGGAATTTATGGTCAATGAACCTCATTTGTAGGAAATTATACCTAACATTTGAGTTAGAAAAGCAGAAATTAGGAAATATTTCAACTGAAATTAAAGGAATGGATGTTGATGGATAATCACAGACTGGAAAATGTCAACTTTTATTCAATAACATTTCAAAAACACTTCAATTTGTTTTCAAATGCTATGAAATTGAATAAGACGCCCCAAAATTAATGAAAGTAGAGGTTTGTACTTGGCAAAGAGTGTTGGGTGGAATCAATCATGTTATTTTGGGGAATTAAAAGAAACGTTAATATAGGAAAACAGGACAATTTGAGGGTAAACCAATGTGTGACGTACATCACTGCTACTACGTCCATCTTTTTTTTGTACAGGCTACGCTGTGTTGCAATATTTAGATTTTTTGCGAGGCTTGGATTGCAACACAAACAGAAAGTGTGACCAAGACCCCATTGCTGCACTATATCTTTACAAAGCTAATAGTTAGCAGGACAAGTAGATGTAGGGGTTAATGTTTTGGCATTAAAATCGCCATTTGTGGTATCATGACTATGCTGCTATAAATACACTTGACTTCACTATGGCTGGTTTACAGTAGCAGCTGCCCTGCGTGCACACAGCCCGTCCTCTCCGTCCTCCACCGTCTTACCTCACTGCTAATATTAGTCATCGTCTTTCCAGCTGTTCCCGGCGTCTGGCTCTCCCACACATTAGATCAGTCACTTTCTCTCTTTCCACCCGCCTGTCCCTGCTCTCTCTCTTTCTCTCTCTCTCTCCCTACCACTCCCTTTCTTTCTGCCTGTCCTTCCTCCGTTCTCTCTCTTTTGCTTTCCTTTCCTCCGTCTCCATCTCTGTAATCCCTGCAACAGGCTGCAGCTGCAGGGCCGGATGCGGGGAGGGAGGGCTGAGCAAAGATGAAAATTGACCACAGAAAACACATTCCACGATACTTAAGTGACAATGTGAGTCGGGCATAATTTATATTTAAGTGCCCTTCTCTTATAAAGCATGTACATGTAGGCTAGTTGTGTCAGCTTTTTAAAGCCTTTCTGATTCTGATGTGTTCGTGAAAGCGAGAGTGTGTGTGCAGTGTGTTAGACACTTCAACTGGGTGAAAGTGTTTGTGTGTGTTTTTTGTGCGTATGAGAAAGTAAGTGCGAGGTGGCCGGCGCTCCACACGGCTCCGGCTTGTTAAAGGAGAGGCTCAACGCATTCCTCTGACATCATGCTCCACCGCAGGCACCCACCCTAATCCTCCCTTCCTCTCGCTACACCTCTCACTTACAGTCCCTCTCGTCCTCCATGTCACTCATCTCTTTTCAATGTCTCTTGCTCCTCTCCCTCTCTCTCAGCAGCTGCAGTCCACACACACACACACACACACCCACCCACACACACACACACCCACACACATACAGTAGGGAGACACATGTTAGGGCTTTCACTCCAAAAATGGCGACCATGCATTGAGAAGTACTTCCTATATCTTGTGTCCTGAAATGTAGGGCTTACAGTCGGGCTGGGCAATAAATCAATATTATATCATATATATATTGATATATGAGGCTAGATAGACCAGGCACGGCGTCATGGGTGGGCCTGACGGGCCTAGGCCCACCCACTTTTCAACAGGCCCACCCACAAATTTTCATTAAAAAAAAAAGAATATAATAGGCTATATTTAATTATAAAGAATTATTAAAAAGTGTCAAATTATCTCATAATTTGTGCTAAATTAGTCTAAATCTTATAGTTTTTAACTTAATTTAAAAAAAAAGTTGTTTGTCTATTAAGTGACGTCGATCTGCGCAACATTTCCAACGCGCTAGACAGCCAGTTTAGCGAACTGAACACTCGATTCCACAGTGACACCTATGGCCTCATGGCATCTGCAGCAGTCCTGATGTCCCCTAGCCTTCATACAAATGACACCAGCTGGTCAATGAGGACGTTTTCCCAAATATCCATGCTTTCCTAAAAGCTCTGATAACACTGCCGATGACTTCCTGTACAGTTGAACGCGTCTTTTCCAGTGTCAATCGGATTAAAACACCAAACAGGAGCACCATGCTTACGTCTCGCCTTATGTCTCTGTGTCTGTTGACATACGAGAGCTTACAGTAACTCTTGACTTCGATGATATCATCTACATTTTAAAGAGCAAACCCCGCCGAGTACTGCTGTAATTTGTGTCAGTGTGTGTGTGTGTGTGTGTTTGTGTGTGTGCGAGGCGACCTAAACATGCATGATCCGTAGGCTACATGTTGAAAGTTAGTAACATAGCAGAGAGAAAAGAGGGAATGGGTCTTTCCTGTTCGCTTCTTGTAGACCTTTTTAGCGAGTTTAATTGTTTACCACGGGGATAGAGTATTGGAAGGCTACTCTGTCTGTATTGAGATATATTAAAATATCGATTCATAACCCTTTACAAATCTACAGGCGCATTTCTATTTCTATATCAGCTTGTTACTGTCTTTTTCCCTCCTGGGCTCCCCTTGTTATGTGTCTGGTTTAATGTGATTTATTTCCTTTTGTTAAATATGTTATAACATGAATCACACTAAAGTAACATTTGTCTCTTTCGGAAATAACTTGAGTTTTACACGACAGATGACGTCAATGAACCAGTTCGTGCCCGAGTTATGATGAAAACTGTCGGGAGTTGTTGTTGATCTGTATGTGAAAACATAAAAACAATTAAACAGAATTGTGAAATTCGTCCTCCTGTTATACGAGCAAACTAATTATGTTTTGGGGAAATATTAAATGCCCGACCACTTTTCCAGTCTTAGGTCTATGGAGCTTTGCGTATAGCCGAGCCAGGTATGGTGCGTAATGGAGATTCCAAAGCGCTCCTCTCTGGGCAGAACCAAGGAGAGCGGTCGCGGATGGGGTCGACCTATACAACCAAACGTTTGTAAAATGTTTTTTTACAACATATTTAAAGAGCATCAAGCTATTGAAATCTCTATTATGTTAGCACATATAATATAACAGTGTAGTAGTCATTTGTATTAGGTTAAACAGTGATTTGATATCATGTTTTAATTTAAGGCCCACCCAAAATTGGTCTGGCCCATCCAAAACTGAAATCCTGGCGCCGTGCCTGAGATAGACTAGATTTTGTAATATCGCGGTATGACAAAAGGTTTTGAAGGCTGCATTACAGTAAAATGATGTCATTTTCTGAACTTACAAGACTTACTAGCTGTTTTATTAATTGCCATTATCCACTCAGTCGTTGTGTAATAATGTATCCACATTATTGATTTTTTTTTATCAAACTCTCTTTGTGTTAATATTTTGCGAAAGTACCATGAGTCAACCCTACAATTTTGCTGCAATATCAACAACAATGTACAGTATTTGGTCAAAAATATTGCAATATTGCAATATTTGATTTTTTCCATATCACCTTAGCTCTAGCTTACAGTATTATGTTATACTGTGAAGAACAGTATGACTGACATGTTTCAAAATGAAATTTAGTTTAAATATGAACCAATTTTGTGTTAAAACTCACAAAAAAAGCACAAGTTCATCACGACAAGCCAACCCTTTCACATTGTCACGTTGTTAATATTATAAGAAATATTGATTCTAACGGCTTTAAATATTGAATTATCGCTACAAAAAACAAATCACAATCCCTCACAAACTTTTTTTAAAGCCTCATTAATTTCCTGAAACAGCTGGTCACCGTAGTTTTTCTTAAAAGTTAGAAAAACAGGAGGGAATAGTTTATTTGCTGGGTACTATTTTTAGCAGTGGATTAATACACATTGGGTGCTCTTTTATTTTATGGCCCCTGGGCAGTACATGGAGCTCTATGGCACAGAGGAAGGATATATTAAACTTTAGATAAACACCATAGACTGTAAAAATAGAGAACGTAGCATCCATTGGTTTGTGGACCCCTTGGTTTTCATTGGACGATGCAGCCAAGCCAGTGTTGTCAATGGTTGCTATGGCGCTGCGCTAAGCTAAACGCTAAAGAGAGAAAATTGCAGATATTCAACCCTTCAGAATGATGCGAGTTATCCAGGGGAGATTTAGACAGGGACCTGCAGTTACTGCCGCCATTTACAACAAAAATTGACAAACTTACCCTTCAAGGGTAACTACCATTTTTTTCAACCCTGGACCCTATTTTATTTTATACAATCTTTGACACTAGTCCAGTATTAAGTGAGATCGCTGCAGTTAGCAGCAGCAAAACAAGCTACAGTGTAAGCTAGGGCAATTGTCCAGCTTGTATTTACCTTCACATATGTGCTCATTTTGCCACTGACAGACTCAGATTAATATTCTACCTGTTCGACAACATTATGGAAAGAATCCCTTCAGAGATAGACCTTTAAAACCTCTTTCGAGACCTTTCTGTTTAACCAGAAACAGCTCTAAAGGTTGCTAGCGCTAAACCAACCAGACTCCATTTAAATAAGTAATACTTTTAGCGTGTGTAGAGCCAACATATTATCACATGTAAATCGGTAAACTACGTGCTTGATTCAACCAAAACTAGAGTTGTGATGGTTAGAAAAGTGGAAAGAAGACCCAAAACGGATTTTCATAGTTTTATTTTGTTTCTGTCGACTTTAAATGACGTGCATTTTACGATGCTAAAATCCCTGTTTATTTACATGGAGTCTGGTGGGTTTGACGAACGCAATTTTGTGGATGTTTTTATGTTTAAAAAAAGGATCTTAGTCTTTAACAGAAAAGTTGACCTCCTTGGAAATTCTTTCCATAATGTTGTCAGACACAATATTATTCTGAGCCTGTTCAAACATGCACAATTTCCCTGTTAACTTACATTGTAGCTTGTTTCGCTGCTGCTGACTACAGCGATCTTGCCTAACCGTACGTTCACACCGCCACCGACTTGAGCGTCTAAAGTTACCGGAAGTCA
>NC_045743.1:22639070-22643407 GCF_008692095.1 Etheostoma spectabile | reverse complement strand
TTCACTTTCAATGGAAGCCGTCTTCTCTCAGCTGCAAGAAGCGGCAAATCTGTCGGCGTCGCGTTTTGGGCGTTTTGAGCATGTTGAGCGTCAATCAGAAAGTTTAAATTTTTCAACTTTATGGTAATAAGCTATGACACGGTTCAGCGGCAAGCAGCGGCAAGCAGCGGCTAACGCCAGCCACCAATCGGAATATAGACGTCCTTCACGCTGGCTGATCCTGGAGAAACATACGATGTAATCTTTTGTTCCTACCAAAACATTAATTCTGAGGACAAGCTCATAATCGCCTTTGCTGGGTTACCTTTCGTTTATAAATAACGTTGTTTGTACATTGGCACAAGTTAACGTTACCTGCCGGTCACATCGCTCCACAGTGAAGTCCGGCACGGGTCCCTAGGTTAGTGGGTCCCTAGATTAGTCCGGCCGCTGCTCGTTGTCTGCACGCCGTTATGGCTCAGCGGCTAACGAGCGAGCTAACTGCTAAAAGACTCGCGTGCGACCAATTAATACAACTTCTGTCATTATATATGTAATTTATAAAGGTTTCAGTGTTCTATGGCCATGGCTGCGTGGTTCCCGGTGGACAGAAAACGCCGCCACGTCTTAGCAGCCAAAGCGTCAATAAGCTCCCCGTACTTTTTTACAAGAGTCCTTGGCGGGGCGGCCAGAGCTTTTTGCAGCTCAAGTCGTGGGCGGTGTGTACGTACGGTAATGCATTAAGCAGTGCATTACTTTTTACTAGAGATGTTCCGATACAATAACCAGTATCGGTATTGCCTCGATACTGCGCGATAAAAGCTGTACGGTTGGGAAGTACTGGAGTTAGTTTATGCACTGATCCGATACAACGTAATAAAGAAAAAGACTAAAAATCTATGTTAAAGTAGATAGTACTTTCCCACGAGTTTAACCTGAACAACAACCTAGAATCATATCACATCCATACAGGGACAGTAGCATACAGTTGTCAAAACATAATAAAATACATGACACACACTTCAAGTTCAGTACAGAAAAGTATGGGAAGCAAAAAATGGTATTGGACCATCTCTAGTTTTTACAGTCAATAATACACACATAACACATGTAATAAGATCATTCTTCGTTGTAAGGTTTAGCTTTTCATGGGATTTATGACAAGAAGACAAATATAGATTACCATCGTCATTCAACCCTGTTGTCTTCACCTTCGGGACTCTCCCTTGTCGCTCGGGTCAAATTGACCTGTGACTTATTTGGGGTTTTAAAAACAATTCTGAAATAAAATTTTGTTCAAAATCTATAACAAATATCATCTTTATCTCAATTTCAAACAGTTGAGATAACACAAACGTTTAGGGAATGCAATCAGTCTCTACTAGAACACAATTAAAAATGGAAGGGGGTTAGTTTTTGTCATAAGGTTATAATCAGTTAAAAATCCACTATGAAAAAAAACATAAGTGGTCACATCCAGAATAATGTTCTGTATTGGGTCAGGAATACAGGTTCATCACAGGAAATAAGGTGAGGCCGTGATTTTCAAGTAGACAAAATGTAACTTGTTCCATTTTTCTTCTTGTAAAATTTGAAATGGGTCAATTTGACCTGAATTAAGTGTTAGGAATAAGATGAACATGTGGGAATAATCATGCAAGTAATGCAAAAACCACACAGTTTTATTGTTGGTATCGTACACAAGCTTCCTGTTGGTGAAAGTCATTGAACATGTAGCCTATAGGGTCCAGTGCATGTTGATAAGTGTCTTTCAGGTTTTTCCTAAACTCACATATACATTATTATGTACAGTGGCAAGCTGAAGCCTTTTTCTTGTATTCATTATTTATTGACTGTTGTATTGTAGAATCAGTTTGCAGGCTGTAAAACAACCCTCCCGGGTACTATAATGGCTAATCTCACTCTTGTTAGTTTGGTTGGCTAGAATGAGAGAAAAACATAACTTCCCAAACTATTTCTCTGACAGACTGCACGTGTCTTTTTGAGACCGACCACACAAACAAGTCTAATTTATTAGAACTATCCCATTGGCTGACGCCTAGACGACCTGCTCAGATCACATCCGCCACAACCCTAAAAAATCCGTCATGGTGCCATGAAAATATGTTTTAGGGTGAATGATGTAATCGTCAAGCTGCAGAAGAACCGGTGAGTATTAAGATTCAATGAGTAAATGAGATTACTTTGATACACACTAGATTAGATTATATTCCTTCAAATTAGATTGGATTTTACATTGGTTACTTAGATTGGTCAAATTGAGAAAACATTAGTTAAATTGAGATAAGAAGATACGTTTTTGGTGTCAGTTATAGATAGTAACCCATATAACACAGTTGTGAAACTCCTAACCCTCGTGTTGTCGTCCGTTAACCATGAACTTGTCCTTCAAGGTCAAAATTGAATTTTTTCGCGCTTTTTCAATGTTTTTGTCGTTTTTTTCCGAGTTATTCTCCTTTTCAGCTTTTGGCGCTTTTTTAAAAACCTGAGCTGGTTAATAATAGGCTTTACACTTATTCTTGGAATTCACGGTCAACAAACCTCATTTAATCAATTATACATACGTTTTAGTTAAAAAGGCAGAAATAATGAATTATTTTAGCTGATAGTTAAGACCTTAGGACGTAGAGTGGACCTCAGATAGGTAGATGTCAAAGTTTAAAATGCTATAAGATGAAATGAAAACACCCCAAAAATTCAATGAAAGTAATCATTGAGTTTACCTGAAGAATGTATGGAATCATCCATGTGGTTTTTGGGCAATTTGGTTGAAAGAAATCCATATTTCTGATACAAAATCCCTTTGAAAAACGTCAGTTTGACCTGAGGACAACACAAGGGTTAAGCACCCACACCAGTTACACAATTGTGTTTATTAATGTGAAAAAAAAAAAAGACAAAATACGTTGTCCAGGGCGTCTACAACGACACGGTCAACAGGACAAACATCATTTTTCTGTGTCTTCTAAAACTGTAAAGAATCCCTAAATATAAGTTTTCTGAATGGACAACACTATGGTTAACGTTTGGTTAGACCATGGTTCCCCAAACTTTTTTCAGCTCAAGACCCAAAAGAGAAATTTGGTGTCTCCCTGGGACCCAATGACAAAAATACACTATGATAATTATAACATCTACATTTTTGAAACTGTGGACAAAAGACGGACCAACCATGAATTTAATGTACATAAAGTATATCATTCCATTATAAAAGTAAACAAAAGGTCTCTACTCTCCTTCCTGTGTCTCTGTCCCCTCTCATCGTTCCTCAGTACCGACAAACATTTTTTTTTAAATAGCTGAATGAATTAATGAGATGAGTGTGGCTGGTTGAAGATATCAACCAGCTGATCTAGTCTAGGTTCAGTTTTAAAATTTCATTCTGAGGTCATGGGCATTTAGTCTGTTCTCTGCCAATTGGTGACCCTAAAACGGGTCCGACGACCCATTTTGGGTCCCGACCCTAAGTTTGGGAAACATTGGGTTAGACTATCATCGTTATGGTTACAATCGTATTAAGGGTATGATCGTGGTTACAAAACGAAGAGGACGGGAGGCCTAGGGGCTGGCCAATGATTAGTTTGTGATCACTCATTGTCTTTTAATGGAATCATATCAGGGTTTTGAGATATACAATCATGTTGGTCTAAATTGACACACATCACACTCTCACTTCCATTTTCTCCCCGAAAACATGTCTTGAAACATTTTGAGGGAATTCGTTTTGAGCATGTTGAGCGTCAATCAGAAAGTTTAAATTTTTCAACTTTATGGTAATAAGCTATGACACGGTTCAGCGGCAAGCAGCGGCAAGCAGCGGCTAACCACCCACCAATCGGAATATAGACGTCCTTCACGCTGGCTGATCCTGGAGAACATACGATGTAATCTTTGTTCCTACCAAAACATTAATTCTGAGGACAAGCTCATAATCGCCTTTGCTGGGTTACCTTTCGTTTATAATATAACGTTGTTTGTACATTGCCACAAGTTAACGTTACCTGCCGGTCACATCCGCTCACAGTGAAGTCCGGCACGGGTCCCTAGGTTAGTCTGGGTCCCTAGATTAGTCCGGCCGCTGCTCGCTCTGTCTGCACGCCGTTATGGCTCAGCGGCTAACGAGCGAGCTAACTGCTAACAGACTCCGTTGCGACCAATTAATACAACTTCTGTCATTATATATGTAATTTATAAAGGTTTCTAGTGTTCTATTGGCCATGGCTGCGTGAGCTTCTCCCGGTCGGACAGAAAACGCCGCCACGTCTTAGCAGCCAAAGCGTCAATAAGCTTCCCCGTACTTTTTTACAAGAGTCCTTGGCGGGGCGGCCAGAGCTTTT
>NC_045743.1:22634309-22639060 GCF_008692095.1 Etheostoma spectabile | reverse complement strand
AGTCGGTGGCGGTGTGTACGTACGGTAATGCATTAAGCAGTGCATTACTTTTTACTAGAGATGTTCCGATACAATACCAGTATCGGTATTGCCTCCGATACTGCGCGATAAAACGCTGGTACCGGTATTGGGAAGTACTGGAGTTTATGCACTGATCCGATACAACGTAATAAAGAAAAAGACTAAAAATCTATGTTAAAGTAGATAGTACTTTCCCAACGAGTTTAACCTGAACAACAAACCTAGAAATCATATCACATCCATACAGGGACAGTAGCACACAGTTGTCAAAACATAATAAAATACATGACACACACTTCAAGTTCAGGTATCAGAAATAGTATCGGGAAGCAAAAAATGGTATTGGACCATCTCTAGTTTTTACAGTCAATAATACACACATAACACATGTAATAAGATCATTTCTTCGTTGTAAGGTTTAGCCTTTTCATGGGATTTATGACAAGAAGACAAATATAGATTACCATCGTCATTCAACCCTTGTTGTCTTCACCTTCGGGACTCTCCCTTGTCGCTCGGGTCAATTGACCTGTGACTGTGGGTTTTAAAAACAATTCTGAAATAAAATTTTGCTTCAAAATCTAATATCATCTTTATCTCAATTTCAAACAGTTGAGATAACACAAACGTTTAGGGAATGCAATCAGTCTCTACTAGAACACAATTAAAAATGGAAGTGGGGTTAGTTTTTTGTCATAAGGTTATAATTCATGTTAAAAATCCACTATGAAAAAAAACATAAGTGGTCACATCCAGAATAATGTTCTGTATTGGGTCAGGAATACAGGTTCATCACAGGAAATAAGGTGAGGCCGTTGATTTTCAAGTAGACAAAATGTAACTTGTTCCATTTTTCTTCTTGTAAAAATTTGAAATGGGTCAATTTGACCTGAATAATAAGTGTTAAGGAATAAGATGAACATGTGGGAATAATCATGCAAGTAAATGCAAAAACCACACAGTTTTATTGTTGTGTATCGTACACAAGCTTCCTGTTGGTGAAAGTCATTGAACATGTAGCCTATAGGGTCCAGTGCATGTTGATAAGTGTCTTTCAGGTTTTTCCTAAACTCACATATACATTATTATGTACAGTGGCAACAGCTGAAGCCTTTTTCTTGTATTCATTATTTTTATTGACTGTTGTATTGTAGAATCAAGTTTGCAGGCTGTAAAACAACCCTCCAGGGTACTATAAGTGGCTAATCTCACTCTTGTTAGTTTGGTTGGCTAGAATGAGAGAAAAACATAACTTCCCCAAACTATTTCTCTGACAGACTGCACGTGTCTTTTTGAGACCGACCACACTACAAACAAGTCTAATTTATTAGAACTATCCCCATTGGCTGACGCCTAGACGACCTGCTCAGATCACATCCGCCACAACCCTAAAAAATCCGTCATGGTGCCATGAAAATATGTTTTAGGGTGAATGATGTAATCGTCAAAGCTGCAGAAGAACCGGTGAGTTATTAAGATTCAATGAGTAAATGAGATTACTTTAGATACAACTAGATTAGATTATATTCCTTCAAATTAGATTGGATGATTTTACATTGGTTACTTTAGATTGGTCAAATTGAGAAAACATTAGTTAAATTGAGATAAAGAGATACGTTTTTGGTGTCAGTTATAGATAGTAACCCATATAACACGTGTGAAACTCCTAACCCTCGTGTTGTCTTCCCGTTAACCATGAACTTGTCCTTCCAGGTCAAAATAGATTTTTTTTCGCGCTTTTTCTATGTTATTTCTCCCAGCTTTTGGCGCTTTTTTAAAAACCTGAGCTGGTTTAATAACAGGTTTTACACTTATTCTTGGAATTCACGGTCAACAAACCTCATTTAAATCAAATTATACATACGTTTTTAGTTAAAAAGGCAGAAATAATGAATTATTTTAGCTGATAGTTAAGACCTTAGGACGTAGAGTGGACCTCAGATAGGTAGATGTCAAAGTTTAGTCCGGGGTACTATTTTGAAACCACTAAAAATAAAAAAAAATAAAAAAAATGCTTTAAGATGAAATGAAACACCCCAAAAAAATCAATGAAAGTAATCATTGAGTTTACCTGAAGAATGTATGGAATCATCCATGTGGTTTGTGGGCAATTTGGTTGAAAGAAATCCATATTTCTGATATAAAATCCCTTTGAAACAGGTCAGTTTGACCTGAGGACAACACAAGGGTTAAGCACCCACACCAGTTACACAATTGTGTTTATTAATGTGAAAAAAGAAGAAGACAAAATACGTTGTCCAGGGCGTCTAGAACGACACGTTCAACGGGACAACATCATTTTTCTGTGTCTTCTAAAACTGTAAAGAATCCCTAAAATATAAGTTTTCTGAATGGACAACACTATGGTTAATGTTTGGTTAGACCAGTGGTTCCCAAACTTTTTCAGCTCAAGACCCAAAAGAGAAATTTGGTGTCTCCCTGGGACCCAAATTGACAAAAATACACTATGAATCATAACATCTACATTTTTGAAACTGGACAAAAGACGGAACAAACCATGAATTTAAATGTACATGAAGTATATTCATTCCATTATAAAAGTAAACAAAAAAGGTCTCTACTCTCCTTCCTGTGTCTCTGTCCCCTCTCATCGTTCCTCAGTACCGACAAACATTTTTTTTTAAATAATGCTGACATGAATTTAATGAGTAGTGTGGCTGGTTGAAGATATCAACCAGCTGATCTAGTCTAGGTTCAGTTTTTAAAATTTCCATTCTGAGGTCATGCTGGGCATTTAGTCTGTTCTCTGCCAATTGGTGACCCATTAAAAACGGGTCCGCGACCCATTTTGGGTCCCGACCCTAAGTTTGGGAACCATTGGGTTAGACTATCATCGTATGGTTCACCGTTATTAAGGGTATGATCGTGGTTACAAACAGAAGAGGACGAGCCTAGGGGCTGGCCAATATTATTTTGATCACTCATTGTCTTCAATGGAATCATATCAGGTATTGAGATATACAATCATGTTGGTCTAAATTACACACACTCACACTCCACTCATTTTCTCCGAAAACATGTCTTGAAACATTTTGAGGGAATTTGAAGAAACGCAGAGTCATTTTAACATCACACTAGTTTTGTGCATGCATGTAATTATATTAATACCAGTATTAGTACATTCATATAGTACATTCTTTATTTTTCCTCATAAGTTCACTTGAAACTCTTTACCACTATGTGTGTATGTATTTGGTCAAGAATATCGCAATATTGGATTTTCTCAAAAATCACCCAGCACTACTCCTTACTGACCCCCCCCCCCGACCTCATCCTATTCAGACTCTGTGGCTCTTTAACAGCGTCACACTAATTTCCTTCTATTCTCAGTCACGCTGTTAATCTATAGTTCATCTTCTCTCATATTTTATACACAGTATTCCATTCAGTTTTATTAAAGGTCTCAGATCATAACATACATAAGTTTTCTCAGGACCCTTTACAGACAGAGTGGGTCTAGACCACACTATAATTTGCAGCTTTAATTATTAGTTACTTTACACATTAAGCCTGTAGACGCAACACAACACATGTAGTTTATAAAATACAGTGTTTTATTGTAAATTACCCTACAATCAGAGATGGGAAGTAACGAAGTACAAATACTTTGTTGCTGTACTCAAGTAGATCTTTGATATTTTTACTTTAGTATTTATTTTTGTGGCAACTTTTTACTTCTACTCCTTACATTTTAACACAAATATCGGTACTTTCTCCTCACATATTACAAAATTGGCTCGTTAGTTTAGTTTTGGACAAGAGGTTGTCATGTCGGAGAATAGCGCGGAGACGCGGCGAAAAAAGTGAGAGAAAAGAAAAAGAGGCCAGCTGTCCGGAGGATAATCAGATTGCGTGCGTGCCTCTTTGAGAACTGCAAATCGTATAACTCATGTTGTCAGTTCACTTAAGCTTGTTGTATAGGTCTATAGTTAGCTAGGGATTTCGGTGTGTTCTTCACCTGTTCACCAACTTCAGATTCTGTAATTCAAGTGGATGGAAATTTAGCTAGAAAGAAGTTGTCTCCGTCTGTTTTAACAGACACACCTGGGGGGACGTTGGAAACCAGAATCAGCTTCAATCCAGTCCTAATCTAGTTCTCAACTTTCACATCACTTCACTGGAGTTATCCTTATTATTGTTTACGTCATCAATACCATATTCAATCTAAATACATGGGAACATATCTGTATGCGTTGCATTTGACGCACGTGATGGCCGCACTAGCAGCCACACATGGCAACAACTGACGCTGGTAACTCCCTTTTGTTTTGAGCACAGTATACAAAATAAATAACTGGACACACATTTAGTTTAACAAACTGTTTATTACTTATTTGACTTAGTTTCTATTCAGGTGCACACATTTAGTTTACTTTGTCAATTTAGCTAATGTTGGGTTCATTATCTTTAAGTTGCATTTTGGGAAATAATACCTTTTTCCTTTGAGTTGCCAGTTCCGGGGAAGCTGCCGCTGGGGGTCGCTGGCGGAAAGACAAAAAGACCTCCAACTGATTGGAAGCTGTTTAAATGGGGGGAAAGGATAATTGGATTGCACCATGTTTCCCCATATCATGGGGGTGGCAGAGGATTTTATTTTTGAGTTGTTCTTTTCTTTGTTAGATACATTTATAGTTGGTTATGATTATTTGGTCAATTTATCCTTCGTTTATATTAGGTAGTATGGGGTTAAGATAAGTTGTAGTTATTGT
>NC_045743.1:22633916-22634299 GCF_008692095.1 Etheostoma spectabile | reverse complement strand
TGGTTATTTATGGTGTTAGTCTATTCCCCCCCCCCTATGTGTCAGAATGGCCTTATCAGCCACTATATATGTTTCCCTCATGTCTCAGTACTGAGGTCTGTTTGATTACGTTACCTGAGTTAAAGTTCTGTTAAGTTGACCGCTTTTATTGGACCAGGATTTTCTGTTTTTCGAAAAATTGTTTGTTTTGTAAATAAAAACTTGCATTTTTTTTTTAAAATGTACCTAGTGACTCCTCGTGCCTGCTAGCTTGGTCCCTCACAACGCAACTCAACAGATTCGGCATTCTGCACTAATTCACAGCAAATCATTGCGGCTTGATGGCGCTAACGTTAGCACATGGTAGCATGGACGGCGACATGATTGAAAATGAAGAAAACAGA
>NC_045743.1:22628746-22633906 GCF_008692095.1 Etheostoma spectabile | reverse complement strand
ACAAGCAGCAAGACATTCCCATCATCCTCTGCCTTTTCTGAGAGAGACGTTTGAGACAGTAGGCATCAAGAGTGACTCCTGGCCAATGTGCTGGGGAACTTCTTCATTAATGCCTGTTTAGTAATTCATATTTAACCCTTTATTTTCTTTCCAGAAGCCATATTTGAGCACACACACATTCATGTACATTCATTTAAATGTTAGGGGGTGGATTAAGAATATAGACTGGATCTGTGAATTCTCACAGAATCACAACTGAATTCATATCTTGCTAATGAGTCAGAATTTTATTAACCTGGAGTCCAAGTTTCTGTCATAATAATCATATATGTGATGTTTTAGGCCTATTGGCAGACAGCCATTTAAAATGTAGGCAATGCCATATAAAGACCGTGTCCTCCATGTCCACTGAAGTCCCTCAGCGTCTCTCTAGTAACATCTGTGTGCTCCAGGTAGCTTTCGCAAGGCTACTTTTACTTTTATACTTTAAGTAAATTTCCAAGCTTGTACTTTGTTACTTTTACTTGAGTAACGAAGTTTAATCTGTACTTCCACTTTCACCAGAGTATTTTTTAACTCAAGTATCTGTACTTCTACTTAAGTACGGAAAGTGAGTACTTTTGCCATCTCTGCCTCCAATATAATAACGGCCAGCTAGTCCAGCTAAAAAGGATTAGAGCATTAAACACTTATTGTGATTGACAGAACAGTTTTGATGGTTTCCAGTTCCTAAAATGGGAGGATTTTTCTGCATTGAGTACTTCAACTTTTAATACTTCAAATACATTTTCCGGATGATACTTACAGACTTTTACTTAAGTTACATTTTCAACGCAACGACATTCACTTTTAACAGAGTATTTTACAGTGTGGTATCACTTTGTCTTCCCGTCGACCTGCAACTTTGTGTTTTGTTGTGTGTTTGTTGTTATTTTTCTACACTTTTCTCAACATCGTCCCAATTTTATTCCTATTTTTTGGTCACTTTTTGTCGTTTTTTAAGTCAATTTTTAGTCTTTTTTTTTTTACAATTTCTTTGTCGCTTTTTCCAATGTTTTTGACATTTTTTTTGTCACTTTTTCAGACTTTTTTTGGGTCACTTTTTCCGCGTTTGAAACAATAATGCTTTTCTTGTTTTTTGTAGTTTTTTTTGCAACATTTCTCACTTTTTTCAACACTCTTTTCTGATATAGAAAGTTTTTGTAAACCAGTTCAAATCTGACCCGAAGACAACACAAGGGTTAGGTAAAGGATTTGAATACTTCAACCTCCACTGGGGACCCCTGATTATGGACTGAATGTTAAAGCATCTTCATTTGTGCTGTGTGGGAGCCATCGGCAGTACGTGTGTGTTCTGTGTATGCAGCAGACAGACGGCTTGATAAACCAAGCCTACCATAATGACAGCACAGACATGCATGGGGGTGCGGTGTACTTACATGGACAGCTCACTGCTGGTTGAGACGGCACGCCGCTGCCGTCCGGCTCCAGGCTGATCTGTCCGGCGTCGTCGGGCGGTGAGAGAAGCAGCTGCTTCCACATCTGTTTGCAGGTTGACTGGAAAACCTCATCGTTCGGGCTGAATGAGACTGTCAGAATGGGGAGAGAGAGAGAGAGAGAGAGAGAGAGGAATAGACTGTCAGGATAGAGGGAGAGAGAGAGGGGAGGATGGAGGGAGAGAGAGCCAGACAGAGGTCTTACTTTCTGGACACTGGTTTAGCTTCAGATGTGACAGCATGACTCAAACACTCCATTTTCTCGGCTCTCTTCTCATCTTTCTTCCCATTCCCTCCTACTCCTACCCCTGCCCTCCTCTTTCCTCCTATTCCGGGCCCGCCTCTCTCATTTTCCAAGGCAGGAATTCTTCCCCATAGAATGTCAGTGTGTGCTGCCAGCTGGTGGCCTAAAATATTACTGCTAATGATTTCTGTCTTTAAGGAAAGGAGTCAGTTGAGGTGGTTCGGGCATCTGGTAAGGATGCCTTCTGGGGGGCTCCCTAGGGAGGTGTTCCAGGCACGTCCAGCTGGGAGGAGGCCTCGGGGAAGACCCAGGACAAGGTGGAGAGATTATATCTCCAAACTGGCCTGGGAACGCCTCGGGATCCCCCAGTCGGAGCTGGTTGATGCGGCTCGGGAAAGGGAAGTTTGGGGTTCCCTACTGGAGCTGCTGCCCCCGCGACCCGATACCGGATAAGCGGTCGAAGATGGATGGATGGATGGATTTCTGTCTTCATCACAGAAACGTAAAGGGGAGCTGTGTGTGTGGGTGTGTGTGTGTGTGTGTGTGTGTTTGTGTGTGTGTGTGTGTGTGTGTGTTTGTATTTAAAGACATCTAACCACAAAGTTGGTTAAAAGAGATAAAGTGTAACCATGGTTCAGGTCCAAATGTGAGTAATGTTGAGAGATTGTACAATCCAGTTCAGGTTTAGGCTTAGGGTCAAAGCACAGTGGACAACTGCCCTGGGGCCCCACACCATGAGGGGCCCCCCAAAACCCTAGGATTACTACGGTACAGTATCTGGTTTGTGGTGATTTGATTAACTTTAGTAACAACGTCAACTCTCATGAAAAGCTTAGTGTAAGTCCTGCTCACTTAACGTTATGTATTATGGTCACATGGCACTAAATTAAGATGTGAATGTAAATCAAGGAACCTCTGTGTGTGTGTGTGTGTGTGTGTGTGTGTAATCCAACATATTAGGATTACAGCAGTAAATCACAGGAAGATAGAAGACTACATCCTTTAATGAGGCACTAACCTTGCTCACACTGCTTTGCGGATTGTATTTTGACTACCCACACTCAAATAAGACATTGTCTAGCCATTTGTTGTCTATATCCTTGATGTTCCACTTCTAGGATTGCTCTGTTGCTGCTGGAAAATCCACTGGATTTCACTCATGTAGGCCGAATATCCTTTGCGTTGGGCTTTCTTTGTGTTATTTTAAACCCTGACTATGATCGTGACCTGGTGACATCGAGAAACAAGAGTGCTGAGATTAAAAATTAAAACACACATCCCCCTGAAAAGGGGGATATGCAAGAACATGTCTGGATTTCAACCATATTGTGTCAGTTACATGTGGTCACACTGAGGAGCATGTGTGTGATGTGTGGCATAAGAGGGAACGTGTGAAAGACACATTTCAACTGCAAATTCCACTGTGTGGATAGACGGACAAAAGTAATGGTCTTTTTTTCAAGATGATCATTTTTGGCCTTCATTTCAATGGATGAGGGCTGAGCACCCATTGATTGTTGACAATGTTCACGATTTAACTTCACTACCAAGACTTAAAATGTATGATAATATTAAACATGTTTGATTTCGTCGGAACGTCAAGACGGGAAAAAGACGGACTGGGACTGAGGTTTCTGACCACCTTGCGCCAAACAATTGAGACGACGGGAGCGCGTCCCGACTCTAGCAAGACTCTCGGGCAGGGGTCTTCAACGTTTTCCAGGCCAAGGACCCCCAAACTGATGGCGAGATGGAGCGGGCACCCCCTAATTATATATATTGTATAAAATTGTGTTATATCAAACTGGTCCTATAGTGCCATGTGTGCATTGATGACTGAAGACATCTTCTGCCTCCATTTATCTGTTTTACAGTGTGTTGAATTCATGTTAACGTGTATTTAAAGACATTTCAATTAGTGGGACAAAATGGCAGGGGGGGGGGAATATAAAAAAAAGTCTAATCAACCAAACTTTCGCGACCCCCATGCAGTAACCATCGCGCGGTAAAACCGCCCGGTTTGAAGACCCCTGCTCTAGGGATTTTATTCAGATTTTGGAAGATAGTCTGCGACAGTGGAATTGAAAAGACATTTAAATCAGGACCGACTTGGATGCAGATATGCTTTACAAATGCATGATATGTACAGTCTTTGGAGATTAGACTCTATCATTATGAAATGATCTATACTGTATATTTAGGGGGTTAGAAAGCCAGAAGCTGATCCTCCAATGGAGTCTAAACGCTGATGGTGGTGTTGTCTTCCTGCTGACCATGCAACTTTTTGTTTTTTCTGGGTCAAAATGTTAAATTTAAACTTTTTTTTCAACGTTTTGGTCGTCTTTTGACACTTGTGGCGCGTTCCCCTGATGCTTTAGTCCCTTTTTCCCCACGTGTTTTGTCACTCTTTCCGATGTTTTTGTCAATTCTTTCTGGGCTTTTGTAGCTTTTTTCAACTAAAATCAAATGCTATAACATCAAAGTAATGAACTGATCAATTATTTCCCTTGTAAAGAAATGTTCTATGGAACTATCCACGTTATTTTATTTGTGACAAATTGGTTGAAAGAAACCCAAATTTCTGATATACAAACATTTTGAAAATGGGTCACATCGACCCGAAGACAACAGGAGGGTCAAAACAGGAATGCCATGATTTGATTGGCTTGGGAAATTTAAGGCCACTTCTGATTGGTTAACGTAAAAGGGAACGCCTCGACAGCTGTTTTAGAAGAGAGAGAAGTGTGATTAAATATAGATTAAAGTCCTCCTGCCTGAATTTACACTGAGCACCATTTTGTGGTCAGCATTAGATAGATGAATCTGTGGTGTCTGTTGTCTTAACCATGTTGTCCTCATGTTGTCCTCCTGATGTCCTCGTATTGTCCTCGGGTCAAGTTGACATGTTATCCTATATCAATGTTCTTTTTAATTCCCCAAAATAACATGATTGGTTCCACACAACAATCTTTGGCAAGTACAAATCTCTACTTTCATTAATTTTGGGGCGTCTTATTCAATTTTATAGCATTTGAAAAACAAATTGAAGTGGTTTTGAAATAGTATTGAGTAAAAGTTGACACATTCCAGTCTGTGATTATCCATCAACGTCCATTCCTTTAATTTTAGTCAAAATAATTCCTAATTTCAGGTTTTCTAACTCAAACATTAGATATAATTTCCTATAAATGAGGTTTATTGATCATACATTTCAACAATAACTGTAAAACTAAAGTTAATAAGTTAGTGTTACGTAGTTTTGAAAACATAAAAAAAGACAAATATTGAAAAAAAAGCATCAAAAGGGAAACTTAAAAAACGATTAAAAGCCTCAACAAAAGTGTTGACTTTCAATTATTTCTTTTTATATTCCAAAGTATGTTTATTGCAATAACCTCATAAATTATTACAGGCTGTATT
>NC_045743.1:22626341-22628736 GCF_008692095.1 Etheostoma spectabile | reverse complement strand
AAGGGTAGCAGGTTTGACATTTTTCTTTCTTTTTAAAACAAAAACACATACATCCCCACCTATTCCCCCCCCCATTCCACCACCCTTTAACCAGATACTGAACATGTATCTTCCGTTCGTCTAACTTGCCAACCTATCTCCCTCCCTCAAGAAGAAAAAAAAAAAAAGTTAATAAATTAAAAAAAGGGAAAATTCGGGACTACCATTGGCTCAGGATGGATGGTTTGCATAAGAAAGGAGCGGGTCCCAGGTTTTAGGTAATTTCTTCCGGGATCCTCTGACAGTAGGTTGGATTTTTTCTAGGTGTAAGGATGACATTAGATCTTCTAACCAGGAAGTTGTGCTAGGCGGCTTTGGGCTCTTCCACAGTATTTGACGCTTGGCCATCAGAGCGCCAAAGACAACACAAGGGTTAAACAGAAATGAAACCGGCCTGTCTCCGTGCTGGCTCAGACATCGGTAGATTATTAAGGAAATGCAACTGGCTGCCATCAGCTGCTCTTCCCACTGCCCTGGATGAGGAACAATGGACTCATTGACTGAAGAGACGTCCCGACTCATTTCCGTGGCTACTAGGACGCTGTATGCTGCTCTAGCTAAGCTGAGCTCAGTCAATTTTGTCATAATTTTTATAGTTCTTTTGTGATTGTTGTGGGCAAAAATCCTTGATTATGTGATTTTCTTAAAAAATGCGGTCATGGTCATATTGATCGCTCAGATTTTCGCGGTATTGTTTTTAATCTTTCGCGCAGTTGAAGATGCATATTGGTAGCTGGCTCACTGCAATTGTTTTGAAGTGAAGATGTTTGAAAGATGGATTCTCGCAAATGTGAACCGTTGGGATATCTATGTCAGTTTGGGTCTTGAACAGACTTTCTTTGACATTTATGCTACATCTAGAAAAGACGTTCAGAACAACTTTCATTCTGGCTGCCTTAAAGCGCCCATATTCTGCTCATTTTCAGGGGTCATGATTGTATTTTGAGGTTGTACCAGAATAGATTTACATGGTTTGATTTTTTTAAAAACACCATAGTTTTGTTGCAGATCCTGTTTTCACCCTGTGTGTTTAGCTCTCTGTTTTAGCTCCAAAATGAGACATCTCCCTTCGCGTTGTAAAGAATCCAATCCATTTTTGGTGGAAATTTTGCTAAAAAGAAAGTCATTTACCATTTATCATAAACATTTTTTAAAGGGGTCAGATTTGACCCGAGGACAACAATATGAAAAATATCAACTATTGCCAACCTTAGCCGTTACACTTGTGACTGTTGTCCTGAAACATCTTTGAACAAACTAAAATGATGCTTTTCTATTTCTTGAACTCCATCAAACACATTTTTGTTCTTTCTGGCCTGAGTGTTACGAGTGTTTATAGATTTTCAAAAGAAAAACACTTTGGCATTTATCTTCCTGAAACAAAACCATATCAATCTCATTTAAGAAAGCAATATGCAGTGATTCAGCGCAGTGTGATTTCTGTTATTAAAAATGTGACACTGGGAAACTCAAAGAGACTCTTCTTCTTTAATGTCTTTGATTTGGTGTCTTTTCCCCACGCATATTCCACTGGCCCTTTCAAACTCATCTGCATTTCTGTATTTTATCCCAAAAACATGAAAAATATATGCTGAATTTCAGTTTTATATATTTCATACGTAACAGTCATGTCAAACAGATCAGGGGTTTTCTGTTTCCGTCACAAACAGCATACATTGGCACTGAAAGTTGCCACTCAAAAATACACACAACACATTGTGGTTTCAGACATACAAAGTTATCTGGAAATTCTGGTGTTTACTAGTCTTTCTGTGATTCTTGGAAATGGCAGCTTTCATACTAAAGTCTCCGAATTTGTCAACCACAACACGTCTCTGTGTATTGCTGTGTGTGTGTGTGCTGTGGTTGAATCAGGAAGTCATGTTCAGACAACAGACTGCATGGGTGATCATTTTGTTGTTTGCTTTGTTTCTCTTCCAATAAAGTTTGATAACCTGTCCGATTGTCTAATAACTTTCTAATTTTACTGTGACGGTGGGGTAAAGGGAGGACCCAAACGCAGAGATGAGGAGGCAGGCAGGAGCACAGGGGTTTATTAATATTCAGTTGAGGGAAACACAGGGAGCAAAGCGAACACGGCAAAATCCCAGAAGTACTAAAAATCCAAAAGGTCCACAAATCCAAAAACCAGGTCAGACGGGGTGGGTAATGTAGAAACAGGGTGACAACAGAGGGGAAACCTCACTGGGAAGATCAGGAACATTGATGGGAACACACTAAAAAGGCAGGCTGACAGACAAGACTACATGCAGCAACAAGACCAAACAATCTGACAAAAGACAAGGGAAGGACGGCATTGAATAGAACCAGGTAACAAGAGGCAGGTGACAAGAGG
>NC_045743.1:22626228-22626331 GCF_008692095.1 Etheostoma spectabile | reverse complement strand
AATCAGGTGGAAAACATCAGGTAATCACAAGAGTGGGAAGACGCAGGAAGTAAAACTATAAACGAGACGAGACAAAAACCTGACTTCAAAATAAAACAGGAAA
>NC_045743.1:22624323-22626218 GCF_008692095.1 Etheostoma spectabile | reverse complement strand
ACATACAGACACTCAGGGGAACACAAGACAGGACCAACAACACAGGACCGGGGAGAAACAAGACGCAACTGTGTCACTGTTGATGTGATTAGGATGTCAATACCCTCAAATTAAAGCTGAAAGTCTGCAGTTAAAGCACATCTTTGTTTAATTTCAAATCCACGGTGGCGGTGCATAGAGCCAAAAAGATTAGAATTGATGTCTCAATATTTATGGACCTGACTGTAAAACCATGTACTGGACAAATATTTTTTCTCCACATTATTCACCTATTCTCAGCGGCGCTATTGTAGAATAAATAATTATGGGTGATCTGGTAGGCCCCAGGCTATCCATCAACAGAAAAGTGATAGGGCCCGAGCAATGACAGCAGCAAAAGGCCCTATTGACACTGAAGGAATTTTTAGTCCTTCTTCTGGCAAATGAATCGCCTTTTTGAGGGGCTTAACATATTCAAAAACTCAACAAAATTTGCGGGCATATTGAACCTGAAAATGTATGTCTTTTAAGGGTTTTAGGAATAGGCTCAAGTGATGAGAAGATGGTTGCTCCGCTTAGTTTTGCAGTTAAATCATCTGTAGTACACAACATGTACTGTTCTCTCTTAACAGCCTCGATCAGCCTCTTGAGTATTGTCTTTATAATCTATATGTACAGGTTCAGTCTTTAGTTTTCAATGCTCCCCGTTAAGCTTGTGCATGCCCATTGCTGCTCACGGTTTTGTCCACTATCCTCACTAGCTTCATTTGAACAGAAAGTGGCCTACTGAGTAGGTTGTTTACTGTACGTCCACGAATGGCACATGCTAGTAGTGGGTAGCTCTTTCCTTCATGTGCCACAGTGTTCTGAATTTTTCCAATGCACTTCAGCTCCCCCCTTGGGCTATATAGTGGCATATCTGCTGGCTCCAGTGGACTTTTGGGTAAGAGTGAGTTATAAGTCTGCTCACAGATGATGCTCACATCGGAAGAGTAGAGCCCACCTGCAAGTCCACAGTCCAATGCTGAGCTGAGCCATCAGCTTTACTTACAGCTCCAAGAAAATAAGGCTGCGACTTTTCTGGTTTCACTGTGACCTTTTACTCCTACACGCTCCGCTCCAATGTCCAACTTTGTTGCATGTGGACTTTCTAGCGGGGCAGTTTTCATCTCTACTATGCCTGACTTTTCCACATTTCCCACATTGTCCATTATTTCCCCCTTTAAGCTTATCATTGCTTTTCGTGAATTTGTTGTGCTTGTTCATGATTCCGTTTATCATCACAGCTGCCTCTCCCTGCATGCTGACACCTCTTCAGATTCCCTGATCGTCTCTACGGTTGTTGCGTCAATCCTGTTGCGGATATTCTTTGCCTCATTGCGCCAAAGTCGCATTGGTCGGACAGCTCGTACAGAACTCTGATGAAAGTCTGCGCTTTCTCTCCTGCCTTCTGCACGCGCTGGTGTAACAGTGCTCATTCATGAATAACATTCCGTATTGATTGAATTTTGCTATTAAAGTCATCTCCGCTGTCTTCCTTGTCAAAGGCCAACAATCTGTAGATGTTTTACGACTCATTTCCCATGGCGTAGATGAGGCTGTTCACTTGGACAGCGCCATCTTCTCTGTCAAGCTTGGTGGTGGTCCTAAACCTCACAAACTGCTCCTTCAGATCTGGCCATTCTCTTGGTTTATCAAAGGAGAAGCTTGTCAGGGGATTACATTTGGCCATAGCTCCTTCCGTTCACTTCTGATGTAAAATGATAATTCCGGAGGCTTAATACACTTTAGCCAGAGCTATGGGCTAATGGCTATTGGCTAAGGGTTGGACTCTTTGTCTGCAATGACAGCTGAACAGCAAAGGGAGAAACGGATTTAAAGCAGGGTTTTGACTCTGTGATTGGCCCTTGCAATTT
>NC_045743.1:22623035-22624313 GCF_008692095.1 Etheostoma spectabile | reverse complement strand
CTGATTGGTTAAGCAGGAAGGTGAACGCCTCAAACAGCTGATTCTATTGCGGAAGAGAGCATTGATTAAGGTCTTTCTGAAAGAATTTACGCTGAGCTACATATCTTCACATATTCTAGGAGTGCTCTCCCGTTGGTCAGTTCTGGAACAACATTGCATCCAAGGTTTTCGCCTTGTTTAATCTTACTGTGCCTGTTACGGTTGATGTCTTGATTCTGAATGACCTTTCGGCCCTCCAGCTCTCTGGGACTCAGAAACCTGCTGTATTCGCTGGACTTACAGCTGCAACCAGTTGGAAACCACCCCACAACCTGTCTATCCACACGTGGACCCTTTCCTATTTGGATGTGTTCTATATGGAACTCTCTACGGCACGGATACACGGAGCACCTGCTGCAGCCCTTGTTCCTTGTCTTGTGTCTCTCTATGTGTGTGTGTGTGTCTGTTTCTGCATGTGTTGTTTTGTCTCCCTCCCTTCCGTTTTCCCTTTCTGTGTGGTTTGGTCCTGGGACTTGTTCCTTTGTCCAAGTATATTGTTTGTAATGGTTTGTAAATGTTTTGGTTTTTGAAAAAGAATCCCCAAAATGATCACAAAAATGAAATACAATGTATGGCGGGAGTGCGTGACCGAAGACCGAAATGAGTGACTGTCACACTCAGGGACAATTGAGCCCTGATGTCCTGTAATGTGACCTGTGATTACTGTCCATCCACTGCAGACGGTCCAGGCGTGGCTACTGCCATGCTTGCAGTGATGCTACATCCATGCCCTGTATGTATTTGTTTTCATTCCTTGGTTTACAGCAGGAAGTGGAAGGGCGGCTGTGCTTAAGTTGCAACATAATTTGGTCTGGGGAGTCTCACAGCTGCAGTAACTGAGGGTGATTTATTGCCATTAAAGTAAGTAAAAAAATTATTCAGGCTTTGCTTTTAGATATGATCCAGGCTCTTAAAATAACACCTAAGACTTACTCACCCTAATCTGAATTTGCATATTAAATTTTAAAGTAGTTTGTATTTTATGTTAGTTGTCAGAGTGTGTTTGCTAGTTTTGGTTTAGTTTCAGTTTTTTTACGTATTTAGTTTTAGTTTTACAGTAGTTTTAGTATATTTTGGTCAAGGCCAGGTATCATGTCTTAGAAGTATGTAGCTACATACAAAATACCTGGACAACGGTGTAGGAAAGACCCTGATGTTCAATGTTTTTTAAGATCATTTTTTGGGCATTTTAGGCCTTTATTTGACAGGACAGATGAAGACATGAAAGGGAAGCGAGTG
>NC_045743.1:22592064-22623025 GCF_008692095.1 Etheostoma spectabile | reverse complement strand
GGAGATGACATGCAGCAAAGGGCTACAGGCCGGAGTCAAAACAGGGCCCGCTGCAACAAGGACCAAACCTCTACACATGGGTCCGGCCCCATCAACCGAGCCATCTGGGCACCCATGGATGCATGTATTTTTGCCGTTTCTTTGTGTTGGTGTTCTAACCCTCTCTCTCGCTTGACTATTTTACAGTGACTCTGACGATTGTGATTGGTTTAAAGAATGCTGTGTGGACTAGCCAGACCTTCCTCCGCAGTGCTGTGGAGGAAGGTCTGGCAAAGTTTTCATTTCAGCACAGCGCCATCTCCTGGAATGTCAAATCTGTTCCATTTCTATCATTTCTTGAAGGGTTGTCACGGCTTATTATTGCTAGTTTACTTTAATAACCCTGTATACTACAGTGCATATTTAAAATATTAAGTAATACTGGTAATCAGATAAAGTAAAACTGCTGGAGACCAACTTCATATTCATGAGAGATGATTCCAGAGAAGATTCCATTCATGGTTTCTTAAATATCACAAAAGTGTCTATCTGTGTTTCACAGTACAGACATGTCTCCTACCAGCCTTGTGATTTTACTTCTATGTGGTAAGCTATTTACTTTGGTATTTTCTCATGTGTTCTTTGTCTCCACCATACAGGGAAGTGGTTAAAACAGTTGCAGTTATAGCAAAAAATAAACTCAGGTCAGGTGTTTTGTAGGATTTTTGTGGGATATGGTCCTGGTTTTTCCCCCAGACAGACAAAAAGAGATCAGGGCAACAGGGACTGGTTGTCATCAACTGATTGATAGAATTTATTGTTCAGTGGTTTTTCTTTGTCACATCAAGCCAACCTCTGGTAAGTTTTGATGATTAACACAGCAGGCAAAGTAGGCCTGTACTGTTAAACTGACAAGTCGGGGTGGCAGTAGTTCAGTCAGCAGGGAGTTGGGTTGGGAACCAGCGAGTCATTGGTTCAAATACCAGTATGGATCAAAGTGTGGCATGTGGATTGGTAGCTGGAGAGATGGCACCCCCCCACAACTGCTCAGGGTGCTGGTAGCCCACTCACTCTGACATCTCTCCATTTGTGCAAGCATAGGTGAGTAGTGATTTTCTAAAAGAGTTTAATTTCACCACTGGGGAACAACAAACAGTATACATTCATTTACGTATTATTTAAGTTGGAAAAAGTTTAGAATTAAAAAAAAAAAAATCATTGCCTTTCCTGTTGTACCAAACTGATTTGGCCACTTGAGGTGATTGGTGAGTGTAAAATGGAACCAACACTTTCATCTGCTCCCTTGTTTTATACACCTAATTTGCAATCTAAAAAATATGTCTGTTGTTTTGTGACCAAGAGATGGCGGTGGAAGTGCTGTTTAAACTTCATATGCAAATTTGCTGTTTACAGCTGGTCCCAGGTGAATGGTAAATAAAGTTATAGCAGTTCTATACAACTTTAAGGTGGATGCGTTTTAATAAGCTCGGAGATCGGGGACTAGACATTTCCCTGAGCTGTCTTTACAAAAAATCATATTCCTGACATCAATATACTGAGTGAAGTTTAGAATGAATGAAGAGCAAAGACATCTTAAAGTCCGATGATGTAATTGCACAGTAATTAAAAATGTACAATAGCGCTAACGGCAACACCGCTGTTCTTTCCATGTTGTTTCCATAACAATCATGATGATGCAGTTAAATAATCCATACATGAATGGTAATAAGCAGTTCATCCATTTTTCTGCAAGAGACTGTCCATTAGTGTCCCGGTCCCCCATCAGTGTTTTAATACTCATTTTACAAATATGCCTGGCCATAAGCACATTGCATTTTACTTAGAGCCTGCTCATTTTTATTTAGATTGATACACAGATCAAATACAACTTTTTGCCTAGACAATCCCAGTTATGAATAAACTGTACTTTTTGTGCAATCAGTTGATAAAATGTTTTCAAATATAAAAACTCCATAATGTTATACAAATGTTCTGTTTCATACAATTTTAATTAGCATTGTTGCAAGGAGCCTGAGACCCAAGATATTCAGTGACAATAACTGCTTCTGTAATTGTATTGTATTGCATCTCATGATAAATAAAATCGTGAAACTAATTCCTAAAATTTGGCAAGCCTTTGAACTGAACCAAGAATACATTTTCAATCGAAAATTGTTTTTGAATTAATAGGGCTGTAATTTTGAATGGACCATCAATTTTGAATTGAATCCTGACCCCAAGAATGAGATTTGAATCGTTATATTTCAAAAGATTTACATTGGGCCTAGGTGTGATTAAAGTGCTACAACGCTGTAGACGTGGAAGCAGAAAAATACAGACCCTGCTGGGGCTGTTGCAGTATTTTATTGGAGGTATTCAGCTGTGAGGTTGCCAGTGTTTTAATGAGTCAGAATTAGGACTCACCATTTCTTCTGCTGACTAATATGATCTCTCTTCTAGCACCCATAATGGACCAAATCCCCCTGCAGGCCCCTGTTGGAAGATCCATCCTGATTCCATGCTCCCTACCAGCTAATTCATCTGAGAGTCTGAAATGGTTTTACTGGCAGGAGGACCAGTCTCATGACGTTTTATTCTACTGGAACCCTAGTGGGAAAACAGAAATCCCTGATAAATACAGGGACAGGGTTGAAGCCTTCAATACTGAGTTGAGTTCTGGAAACATTTCCGTTAGACTTAACGATGTTGTTGTAGTAGATGACAAGAAAACATTCTATGCCAGTGTTGGTTGGACGGGAGGTCCCAACCCATGTGACCCATGCTGTGAATCCACATTGCAGGTTTCAGGTAAGTAAATTAGCTTATTTCTTCTAAACCACAATGTTGGATAAAAGTGTTAGAAATGTTAAAGTTATTATTTCTGTCACACTCATAGCTCCATACCAAGATCTAGTCCTGACAGTTAACGAGACAACAAAGAATGCAACCTGCACAGCACGTGGAGGTTACCCTAGACCTCGAGTGTCCTGGACGGGTCAAAACAAATCCGGCTCGGCACAGCTGCACGGAGCTCTGACGGAACTGCTGCAGGATCCAACCGAGAAAACCTTCTCTGTCGAAAGCTCTGTCAGCGTGAAGGACTTACAGTCTGTAACCTGCCTCATATACAACCCTCATTCCAACCAGACCATCAGGAAAAACGTAGAAATCTATGTGTCTGGTGAGTTCGGCAACTCCAACCATCTTTGAAGGTGCTGTACCTTTACTCAGAACTTAAGTGTTTAATACAATTAATTGAAACTATATAGTTTGAGTTAAGACAAATAACTAATAATAGACTGTAACGACACTTAGGTTGGTTTCACACCTGCCTTGATTGGTCCGTTTAAAACAAACCCTGGGGCGTTTGGTTGGATATTCTGGTTGGTTTGGGCTGGTGTCAAAGCTCATCCAAACTCTGGTGCGTTGTCCGATCCAAATACAAGAAGTGAACCAAAAACAGAGCATTTAGTATCCTGTGATTTTAACCTTGCACACCATTTACGGACCTAATTATGATTTAAGGGGTGATAAGGTTCAGATCTATAAGCTGTTCTAAACAGACATCTCTGGTAGTCTGTGTGAGATCATCGCTCTCTTTCACTGGGAACGCCTCGGTATCCCCCAGTCGGAGCTGTTTGATGTGGCTCGGAAAACCAAATGAAAAATGCAACAATGTGGCAACTTCACCCCCAAGTCCACTGCACATTAGGTGTGAAAGCGCCATTACTTCCAATGAATTATAGCCAGTCTTAGTTGTTTCACAGAGCGAAAAGAATTGTCGAGAAATGTCGAGCTCCATTGACAATCTGACAGTAAAACAATGACCGTGGAATATAAAGCCTACTACATTGGCTACATTGGGGGTTAAAGAAGACAACAGGATGTCGCACAAATGGGCTGTTTAAGTGACACTCCCAAAGCCGCATAACCCTGAGGCCTGAAGTGTTTCTGAGTGGCAGCCCTACAAAAAAGCAAGTGGTACATTAAAGCGGAACCTCACCAAACTGCAACCTAGAGTCTTTTTGTGAATGCACCCGAGTCAAACCTTCGTTTAAAAGCATAATTAGGATGGAAGCGCCACTTTGAACCCTTGTATTGTCTTCACTTTCTCGTATCCCTCGGGTCCCTACTCCGCCTGTGGTCATATCCGGAATAATTTTCTGAATTGAGTCAGGAATACATGTTTATCACAGAAAATGAGGTTAGGCTATTGATTTTTAGATAGAAAAATTTTAACTTTTTCCTCTTGTAAAAATTTGAAACTTGACCCAAATACAATACAAAAACGATAATACTTTGAAAAATAATAATACTTACTAGCAACTTTGATGCTATCATAGTAGCGCCCCTAGCACTCCCATTCATAAAGCCATTTGCCCGAAAAACTAGAATACGGGATAATACGGTCTTAAAAGTGGAGCTACAGTTACAGTCACAAAAATACCCTAGGTTGCAATTTGGCGAGAATTACGCTTTAATGTTTAAATGCATAATTAGTGTTTGTGCAACATGTTCTGTTCTTCACTCTGTTATTTTGCCTATTTCACAGGTGAGAGCCAGACTCAAAATCATTGGGTTTTTGTAACTCTTGCTATATCTGCTATACTCGTTCTCCTGTTGTGGCTGTTTAGGAAATGTGAGTGATTTATTGCCATAATTACTTGATACAGTATCATCAATCAGAAAAGATTGAATTAATGTGTGTGTGTGTGTGTGTGTGTTTGTGAAGACATACCGTGGAGGATATGTTTTGGCTGCACAGTTAACATACCTGCTGCTGCTGCTGCTGCTGATGCTACTGGTGCTGATGATGATGACGATGCTGCGGAGGATGAAGTTACTGCTGATGATGAGAATGCTGCTGATGATGATGACATCGCGGCTGCTGATGATGATGATGCTGTTGCTGCTGATGATGCTGCTGAAGATGACGTTATAGCTGATGATGATGACATTGCGGCTGATGATGATGATGATGCTGTTGCTGCTGATGACGCTGCTGAAGATGACGTTATTGCTGATGATGATGACATTGCGGCCGGTGCTGATGATGATGATGATGATGCTGCTGCTGCTGAGGATGACGTTACTGATGATGATGATGCTGTTGCTGCTGATGATGATGCTGCTGCTGCAGAAGGGGAAACCAAATTGTGAAAGAGATGAAAAAGCAGATAAAACAACACCTCAAAATGTGACAAAGACAATTAAGAGTCAGCAATATGTGTATATATAATATATATAGATAAGAGAGACAGATTAGATGATACTTTATTCATCCAACAGTGGGGAAATTCCCTTAATACAGCAGTAGTTTCTTTCAGTAAAAAGCAAAAAAACAAGCAAGTAAACACAAATAAACACTAATGTTAATGTTAACTTAGCTGTCATTTTTGACTTCACATTCATCCCATGTATCAATAGAATTGCTCATTAATTTTTCTTAAGTTTTCTCCATATCTTTACCATCTCCAAAATCAAAAACGTATTATCGCAGCCGGATCTTGAAAAGGACATTTTTTTATAGTTACTTTCCCGCCTCCAGCTGGTCCAGAACTCAGCAGCCAGGCTTTCCCTTGGTTTTAACAATGTCACATCACTCTGACATCACTAACTATGTTTCCATCCACACGTTTTTATCCAAGTTAAGTGATATGAATGAAAAACGCCTTATGGAAACAGTAAAATTCGATGGGATTTCATAAAAATCGACTCAAATGATATTTCAACAATACGTTTGGTCTCATCGTATTTTCCCTTGCGATAAACGCTGATGGAAACATTATTTGCTGAATAAATGATGAATTGCGATTCTTTCAGGTCATTTTATGGTTGCAACCCGCCACAAAACGAAGAAGAAGTTGTAGTTCATTTCCCCCAGTGTTTCCTTTTTGTCTGCACACATGGCGGGTGTCAACAAAGACAGCTGGAAGTGGACGGACGAGGAGACGAGAGACTTTCTGAATTTAATTTATCAGTAACTCGCCTAGGAAATGGTTGACAAAAGTTAGGACAAGCCGTGGGACGTCCTGCAGAGTCAATGGAAGACGCTCAAACAGAGAGACACGTCTCAAAATGTTTCTTATTATAGCTCGATCTGTCACTATCAGCTGGAACATGAGCACTATGACAGCTTGTCCCACATTGATTATGTGTTACGAGATCCATTTTGTCTAGAAAAACGTTGTTTGCAAAATGTTGCTGTCCGTCCACGTGCAGGGCATTTGGGATCTTTTCCCATGTGATCAGTGTATCTGTAACATTTTTTTTCCTAGTTTTGTCATCATCTTTATCTCTCAGTTGTCCTGTTCTCATGTACTTTCCTCCTTTTTGTTTGACACAATAAACAGTTTCTGTCTCCCCCTGTTGTCCATTCAGAGACATAGCCGCCATCTGCTCCTCTATTCTTTCACACTGTGAGGCCAGTTCCACCGTGTGGGCCAGCGTCAGTCCATGACCTTCTTCAAGTAATTTTCTGTGCACATAGGCCGATGTAAATTTACTAAGGATTGCATTCCTTATGTGGTTATCTGTATCAACTCGAAAATCACAGTCTCTCGCGTCTTCCTAAGTCTCATCTTGTTTCTGACACGACTTTGGATACGTCTGGCGGGCAAACGCTGGATTGACACTGGGAGTGATGTACATATTCAGTGTTCCCACCGCGGCTGTGTAGTCTGTCGCCTCTCTTGTGTGTGGCAAAGTCAAAATATATCCTGAACCTCTGGTGCAGCAAGGTGCTAAAGTGGAGCCTGTCTCCTCTGTTTTGTGACATCCGTAGTATCATCATTAATAACAAGCCCTTTTCCATCCGCATGTAACTCAACGGGGTCTGTGTAACATGTGACCGCTAAAGTCCCTCGTCACCATTGTCGTGTGCCTATCTTAATAATTAATTAGATAATGCATTCTGAATTTAATCACCACATGGAGCTTCTTCGTTCACCTGCTTTATTATCTGAACACCTTTATTACAGCCACATGCCATCAGGCTATGTCCCTAACTAACTTCCTCATTCTTAAACATGTGACCTCTCTACTCCAATACATGACACCAACCACTTATGTTAGATTTATTGCGCTCCCAGTAGGTCATATCTTGTGTTTCGGGCTATATTGAAGGGGGGAACTAAAGGGTAGAGTAACCATTTTGCATGGGTGTTTTGTGTGCTGTGTGCAGTTAAAGGTAGTGTTGTTTAATGGGATTTAATTTGGTTTGAGTATGTGGTTTATATTTTTGCCTACTGGTTTCGGTTATTGTGCTCAACTCTACACCAGTTTCCCTGGCAATGTATAATAATAACACATTTTATTTAAAGACGCCTTTCTTGGCGGTCAAGGACGCCGCACAGGGAATTCATAAATTAAGAACAGCAAAACAAATACTATACAGCAAAACAAATACTATACAGCAAAACAAATACTATACAGCAAAACAAATACTATACAACAGCAAAACAAATATTATACAGCAAAACAACAGAAAAGCCAGAGCAATAGACATTTAGGTGGAATAGGCAGTTTTAAACAGATGTGTTTCTAGTTGAGATTTGAAATGGGGGAATGAATCAATGTTTCTGAGTTGGGGGGGGGGGGGGGGGGGGGGGTACTGAGTTCCAGAGACGGGGAGCAGAGCGGCTGAATGCTCTGCCCCCCATGGTGGTGAGACGGGCGGGGGGGGGGGGACAGAGAGGTTTATGGAGGAAGAGGATCTGAGGGAGCGGAAGGGAGTGGGACGTGGATGATGGACAAATATAAGTTGCAGATGTATGGAGGTAAATATGGTGCAAACGTGAGAGCACGTAGATGCGATGTGAGCACTTGTAGAATTTGTATAGGATCTGAGAGCTTTTTAAAAAACAAAGCTGTACTCGTATTTCTTTTCACTTCAGTCACTGTTCCAGTGCTCACATTGCATCTACGCAATGTGAGCACTCATTGTAATGCAGTCTAGTCCTGAATTGTGTGTTTTCTTTTTGTTTTGTTCTGATGTAATATAAATAAAATGTATATTTCCACACCTGGTATGAAAGTCTCTGGTTCCAGTTCATTCCGGCACTTGTGTATGAAGAAGCGTTAAATATATATTTATAACGGAGAGAGTGGCTGAGAACGATGACGTTGAGGTTCGGTAACCTTCGGTGAGTTCTGTGATAGCGGGGGAGAAAGATGCGGTCCGTTGTGGCAACGCTGCCGAATATCCAGAAGTTAAAGCCCGAGCAAGAATAGTCTTTGCTGACTTTTGTTGGTGGCCCTGATGTGGCCCTCCTCCCCACATTTGATTTTTCCAGTGAAGGAGTTAGCTAAGGCTAGCGATGCTAAGCTGATAGTTGTTGTTGTCTCCCCTCTTGTTAGTCTGGTCCTACAAGACAGTACGTAGGAGGGCGATGCCAGGCTACCAGAATACTCGCCTTCAAGGTATATAACACATTTCAATAGAGAGAGGCCAGACTCTGAGTCTGGTCGCATCAGGCTAAGTAAGAGAGAGCAGGAGAGGAATTAGCCATTGCTAATTGCTAAGCAAAAGTAGCTAACAGAGTTTTAAGTGAGGCAGTCGCTGTAAGAAAAACATAAGTGCTTGAGTATAATATAGCTGCTAAATTTCCAATAAAGCAGTTACTAGCATCCGTGTAAAGAACGTTTACTGTCAGACCAACGTGGTTCAGTGTTGCTGGAGTTTTGAATTATGTAGTTCCAGCTTTTCAAATGAGGGGATTTGATGTTCTTTGTCATGTGTGTTGAACTGATACCAAAGCTCCGAAGCTTGTTTAAATCATGTCGAGAGCTTGACATTGTGTCAGAGCTTGTGTCAAATGAGGAATACCACAAGACTGATAAAATCTCTCTCCTGCTGTTCTCCTGTTTTAAGCTCTTTTTTTTCTGCTTGTGGAGAGGCACGTGACACGTGAAAGTATATTGATGAAGGCATGGCGAGTTAAATCAGGCGAACAAGAGTACAACGGGCAGACACTCAGCTGACAGCCTGCAGGTGGAGGCACTGGAGACGGTCTCAGACATTCAATTCAATTTTATTTAATATAAATAGCGCCAAATCACAACAACAGTTTTCACTTTTCATAAAAGAGAAGATCTAGATTGTACTCTGGGATGTTATTTACAGAAACCCAACAATTCCCACCAAGAGCAAGCACTAGGAAAAAAAAGCTTCCTTTAACCCTTGTGTTGTCCTCCCAGGTCAAAAACGGACAAAAATTGACAATTTTGTCCCTTTTTCAGACTTTTCTTGTAGTATTTACTAACACCACCTTACTAGTTTTACTACTTTTTGGAATCCATGGTCAATAACTCTCATTTATGTGGAATTATACCTAATATTTGAGTAAATAAAAGCAGAAATCATGAATCATTTTGACTAATAGTTACGATCAGTGGAATGAAAGTGATCAATTGTATTTTCAGAGATCGTTGTAATAAATCCAATCCATTTTTTGGTGTGGAAATTTGGTTAAAAAGAAACTCATATTTCAGATATAGACATTTTTTTTAAAGGGGGTAAGATTTGACCCGAGGACAACAGGAGGGTTAAGAGGCAGAAACCTCAAGCAGAACCATGGCTCAGGGTGGGCGGTCATCTGCTGGGGGTGAGATAAAGAGACAGACAGAGACAGAGAAGAGAGAGACAGACAGACAGACAGAGAGTGAATGAGAGAGAATTGTAGCAGAGGTGACTCCAACCACAGATCCAGACACCACAGCTCCAGGGCCAGAAACACACGCTGCGGGCCGCTGTGGACTTGTGTCAGTCCTGTAAGCGATTTCAGAACAGTGTGTCCAACAATGCACGGAACATCGGAGTGTGGAAAGTGTGTCAGAGCCTCCTAGACGGGTGAGCTGAGACCGTACTAGCGTTAAATGCTAACTATCAGTAAACAGAAGGAAGTGGCTTGTGTCTAGTGTGTGCGCCAGTGTTTATGCGTCTGTGTGTTGGTCCGCCCCCACGTTTGGCTCTTTTTTTTATTTTACTCACCGGTATGTTAATTTTCATAGTTAATATTGTTCTTTGGTGTTCAGTTAATACAGTTTTTTCAAATGTTATTTAATCAAATATCTTTGTTTTTTCTTAAAATCTTTTTCTTAAAATACAAAAGGGAATGGAGGTTTGTATCAAATCGTGGGTCAAAACCGCAAAAGCCAGTGTACTGGTAACACAAACAGGGGAGTTTTAAGGGAAATACTGAGATTTCCCCGTCAGACGTCCTTCTCGCTGCCACTGCCTTTCTCTTTTTGCATCCGTTGCTGCGAGAAGTAGTGTTTTCTCTGCCTCGGTCGGAGCCATTTTGTTTGTTTCCCATTTCCAGGGGCAGGGAGTGAACACAACTGTTTTTCTTTCAGCACACAAAGAACGGACAAATATTGGATCAAGCGATATACTTATAGTCCTGCCAGCTCGATACAACATTTGAACAACTTGATTGGTCCACCCTGGGATCCCCCAGTCAGAGCTGGTTAATGAAAGGGAAGTTCGGGGAACTTCCATATTGTGTGTTTTATGTCGAAATATTGAAATTTAGTAAGGCATGGATGGAAGTTGGAACAATGTTTTTAGAGGAGATATTTAATGAAGTCTCCTAAATGAAAGGAGGCTGTGTTCACATTAATCGTGGGATGGGAGAAAGATTGTCTTTGCTCAATCTGAGTCAAAGATGTATATGCATGAGCATGATTGTTTGACATCACAACATGTTCAAAAGCCATGTTCAATTCATTTCTTGGTCCAATACGTTCAGGCTCCGTCATGAGAAAATATGATCTGTCACCACTAGATGGTGATGAAACTCAATAAATACTGAAACACTGCTGGTCATCATAATTGATCCTGTTATCAAGATCTAGCAAATACAAATACATAAAATGTTATAGACCTACTGTATGTGCATTTGCATCAAGAGATGACACAGATGGATATGCATAACATGTTATGTTCTTTGGATTCTGTGGTGATTAGACTTCATTGCAATGCTAAATTCATAAAGGGGATATAGCCCTGGATATGGATATAGGAATATCCCTGAATGAGACTAGATACTGGTGGGGGTAAAATAAAGGATGAAGGAAGAGGAGACCTGGAAGAATGTGATGTTGAGCGGGGTTTTTGATGGAATGCTGCATGCTGGGAATGATGAGAAGTGGTTAATGGTTTTGAAATGAAATTTGAATGCAAACAACATGATAGCTCACAGAGATCATGGCACAACCTGGTTTAACGGAAAGAGTGAACGCCCAGAGTCAGCTGATTAGTTTGGGAGAGAGAGAATGGGAAGTGTAGAAGTCTTCCTGAATCAACTTGCGCTAATCTTCATTTAAGGGAACATATCCTCAGAGGACTTCCAGATGTCGTGGGTTGATCTGTACCATCCCCTGTAAGCATACAGTACGTGATGGGTGCCATTACTTAAAAATAGAATGGCCACTGGAAGTCCCCATTTTGTGCACACTTGCAGTTTGTTGTCCACGCCCCACATCCTGTTCTGAAGTCAGAAACGTCACTTTATCATCAGCATAACTGTGAACTAGTAGCTGTACAACAGATATAACAGATGGTATATCTATATGGCTACACTACATTCTTAGAGTTCTTTAAATAGAGATGATTAGTCAGCACGCATGCAACAACGGGCCAGAAGTTGATCTATCCGTCAAAAGAGGAAATTGCAGTCTCGTGTGCGTCTTCACTTTGCGTTTTTGATTAGATGGGCATATTCTACTTTTTATAGTCAAATTGTTTTGCTTTATGTTGTGTAGCGAGTGAGCTTATCCTATCAAGAATGTTTATTATATCAGTGGCATGCTTTCTCCTTTTGGGTAAGTTGCATTTTAATTTTAATGTGACATTTTACTGCACTGTTTCCATGTCACTGAGTGTGTGTGTGTGTGTGTGTGTGTGTGTGTGTGTGTGTGTGTATGTGTGTGAGCATGCATGCGTGACAGAAATACACTGGCATCTATTATTAAATACGGATTTTGTGTAATATTTATGTGAGGAGAACTAAAACTATGTAATCTTAACAATCAAACCTGAAGAGTATGATAGGGTTCGGTAATGACACAGCAGTGTGTAAGGCTAGGAAATGGAAATGTTTGAGAATCCGTCTATTTTCTAATTTTCAGTTTCTGATGCAACAGAAGTTCTTTATGTCAACACTACCGTTGGTGAATCTCCGGTACTCCCTTGTATCCTGATGCTCCCTGCTACCACCGACCTAAAGCTTCTACGCTTTTACTGGCAAGACGACAGAGCCTACGTTTTGTACTCTTTTAATAAAGGGAAGGAGATGCATGAGCATGTACATGAACTCTATCGAGACAGGATCGCAGCCTTCCCGCAGGACATCACAGAAGGAAATATTTCAGTCAAACTTGAAAACACAACACTTGAAGACAACCAAAGGGTTTTTCAGGCTTTTGGAGCAGTTTTTGATAGCAGAGGGAGGAACAGATTCGAATTTGAATTTAGACAAATCTGCCAAATGACCTTACATGTTGCAGGTAAGGATGGAGATTTAACTTTTTGTTTACAGCAATAGTCTAATACATGAGGAAGAAAGTGAATTAGCATATTTCCCAATAAGCATTCTCAGAAATGAGTTTTTTTGTCAGTGACTGCACTCTCTTTTACTCATAGTTCCCTATAAGAATATCAGCCTGAATGTAAATAAAGAAACAATGACTGCAGTCTGCACTACACAAAGAGGATTTCCCAAGCCTTTGGTAAAGTGGAGACTTCACAGCCAACACCTTTTAGACCTGCAGGATGTGAACACCACCGCATTGCAGGACCCTCACGATCATCTCTACACTCTCACAAGCACTATAGTTATCCCTGGAGGTCCAGATCCATCTGTGACTTGTCTCGTTCACAACCCTACCCTAAATGTGACTCTGATCGCCATGTTAAACAATGGTAAGTCACACAGCTGTCTAACAGCACTTTGGTTTTATTCTTGATGCCAGTGGGTAAATACATAACAGTTACAAAAACTGTCTGAAAGAAATTCCCAACGCAGCGGCTGTGGGTTTGACTCCGACCTGCGGCCCTTTCATGTCTTCTGCTGTCCCATCACAGTAAAGGCCTAAAATGCCCCAAAATAATGTTAACTAGAACTGCACGCAGTTTCAACGGGGTCCAAGCCTCCCCGCGCCAGTCGTCCCCAGCGAGCCGGGGAGTGCGCCAATCACTGCCCCGCTGCGAGGACCGCCTCGGGAGTGGGCCTAGATGGTATCCGTCAAATTTTGTAAAATTCGGACGAGCGGTTCATGAGAAATACACTTTATTTGTATTTGTAGCGCCCCCTAGCGGCCAATGTTCGTCAAATTTGGTACAGAGACTCAGGGGCTCATAGCAAGTAACATTGTAAAGTTTGGCTTTGATAGCATTTATGTTGGCTGAGATATGGCAAAGTTGGTGTTTTCATAGCTAGCTACACAAATTAGTTTGAGCGTAATATGCGAAATTTGTATTCTATAAAAAATCTTTATAGAACTTTGTGTCAGGTCGGTCTGGAGATGCTATGTGCCAAGTTTCGTGCAGATCCATTGCACGGTCTCGGAGGAGTTCGAAAAAGTTGGTTTTTGATAAATCGCGATTTTTCACGCATAAAAGTATAGGCGGAAATGGGCGTGGCCTATATCACGAGATTCATTAGGATCCAGGGAACGCGTGGATGTAAGGTTTTTAAATTTACGATGTACGGTTTGGGAGTTATAGGGCCAAACGTGTTTTTCTCTGCTATAGCGCCACCTAGTGGTAGAAGTGGGTCAATTTTTTTGGCTGAGGTCTTTGCGGACTTTCGGACCAGTCCTGAAAATGGCGCGCCGCCACCATGTACGGTTTAGGCTGCAGCACCAGTTTTATGCGGTGAAGAAAATAACGATGATGATGAATAGTGAATAATAATAATGAAGAATCCTTGCGAAAACAATAGGGTTCCACAGCCCTGCTGTGTGAACCGCGTATCGCCTTGCGATTACCGCGATGCACGCATCCTCGGGCTTGGACCCCTAAAAAGTTGTTCTCTGACATACTGCACAGAACAACAGTACAAGTAAGCACATAGAAAGACTGAAAGAGCAGGTAAATGAAGAGGAGGTTGAAATAAAATTCCAAAGAGAAAACAAGGGCACAGTCTGGTTGTCTGCAGACCTTAAACACCATCTTTGTAAATCAATTTCAAACTAAACATCTCAGGAAATTGTATTTGTCGTCTTTGAGTCAAAAAAAGGTCAATTTCATCATCAGCGAAATCAGAAGTTTTTATATATAAAACCTAAAGCAAAACTAAAGACCACTTTTATCACACCAGATCATGCCAGGGGCATAAAGTAAATATTGCCATATGGGAGAAGTGTTTTATAAAACCAAAAGCTCACTTCAGGTCATGATATGTTGTAATCATATCACAGCTTAGGACCTTTGTTTGGTGCAATGCAAAGTCAAACTAGTCTGAATCAACAACGTTTCATTTCAAGTGAAATTCCGCCAGATGTTCCTCATTTTTCTTTTGGATGTCCGTCCCCTTCCTCTTTTGTGTTGGCGTTCTAACCTCCAGCGGATTTATGAGGACTATGGTTACCTGGTCCTCAGATCTCTGCAAGGTAAATCCAGACAGCTAGCTAGACTATATGTCCAATCTGAGGACTATGGTTACCTGGTCCTCTGATCTCTGCAGGGCAAATCCAGACAGCTAGCTAGACTATCTGTCCAATCTGAGTTTTCTGTTGACGACAAAATCTACTTCTGACGTACACGTTCCACCAAAAAAAGTTCCTTCCTGAGACTTTTTTGCAGAGGCACCATGGCTCCGTCTGGCGCTTAGTGCCGCCCAAGACGATTGTGATTGGTTTAAATAAATGCCAATAAACCAGACCCCGTTTTCTCTTATCCCAGAATGCTGTGTAGACTAGCCAGACCTATTACAACTACCTACAGTACAACCACACCATAGTCACCATAGTCCGTGTCAGTAAACCCTGATTGATTCAGTTGATTGTGTTTTGTGCTTGTTTAGTTGACAGATTCTTATTCAAAATAATCCTTGGACTAAGAAAACAGGGAAAGTCTGGCTAAATACAAACACTTTTACAAACACTTCTTTATTCACTACACCACTTGTTTCCAACATGATTCATGCTGAGTTACAAAACAAGCAGAGAATTTCAAAGTTTTGATATTTGTACGGTATAAAAGCTAAAGACACCCAGCGGATGGTTCCTTTCTATGTCTGTCTGCCTACAGGTGAAGCAGAGACGAGCCGCCCCAGCTTGGCTGGAGCTCTGATGGTGGCCGCTGCTGCTGTTCTCATTTACTAAATGTGAGTTCTTTTACTTAATCAGCAATTTTAGGGCATCATTTTTTAGATATCCAACTGGTGAGAAGAAAAAAACTACTGATAATGAATAATAATTAGAGATGTTCCGATACCAGTATTGGAAAAGCCTTGGGTGTCAGTAATTGAAAAATACTGGAGTTTATGCACCAATCCATGTAATTTAGCCCAGAAGAAAATAATAGTTAATTAATGTTATTTTTCCATTGACTCAGTGTCAAACTGGATAGTAAAAGAAAGTTCTGTGGCGTTCGTTGTTTGTTTGTTCATGTTTCACAAAGAGTTAAACCTGAGCCCGACCTACAACGATCATAGCAATCCTATCAGATCCCTTAAGAGATAGTAGCATACAGCTGTTGTGACATAATACCCACGGATCGGTACTCGGTATCGCCCGATACACATGTTTGGTATTGGAATTGTTGTTGGGAAGCAAAAAAAAAAAATGGTATCGGACCATCTCCAATATTAATAAACCAATAATGAGTTGGTTTGTCCAGCTACTACAATAAGGGACAAGCCTGGGTGAAAACAGTCTCAGTGATTTGTCTATTTACGCTCCCATTGTTGTCCATCATGTCGTTCATAAGATGTCTTCTTACATGCTTATTGCCATGGGAACAATATGACGCAAAGAAAGAATGGTTTTGATTGTAGCGGTCATCACCTCCAACACTTCCATCCATTTTATAACCATACTCTTACTTTTTACTGTCAACAATTACTGATATTGCATCTAAAACATTTTCAATATAGCCTGTGTTGTTTGACCCTTGTGTTGTCCCCGGGTCAAACTTTCAAATTTCTTTTCATCAGAAATATGGATTTCTTTCAACCAAATTGTCCAAAAATAACATGGGATGATTCCATATGTTCTTCAGGTGACATTAATGATTACTTTCATTGAATTTTTGGGGTGTTTTATTTTATCTTATGGCATTTGAATTCTTTTTTTTTTATGGTTTCAAAACAGTATCCGGACTAAACTTTGACATCTACCCATCTGAGATCCACTCAACATCCTGTGATCTTAACTATTAGTGAAAAAAATTCATAATTTCTGCCTTTTTAACTATGTATAATTTGATATAAATTAGGTTTGTTGACCATGAATTCCAAGAATAATTGCAAAACCTTTAAAAAATATTAATTTTCAATTTTGACCTGGAAGGACAAGTTCAAGGTTAACGGGAAGACAACCCAAGGGTTATAGAAAATGGACAGAGCCAACAACAACCAGATGTAACATTTGTTACAATCTCACTTATAGGAGGTTCAACTTTGAGGAATGCTTCCCAAGGAAAATTGTTATTAAAGTAACTATAAGTAACTTTTGAATCGGAAATTGTGTAATTTCCCATCTGACGATCATAAATGAACTGTAACAGCAATCGAGACTAACGCTAGTTTTATATAGATTTTAGTAACGCCTTTGCCCGGGTCCGATTTATTCCCGCAAAGTCACAAAATGATATGTAGCAGAACATCTTGCTGGCACAACATTAAAACATTCCAAAGGGTAACAGATTTCTTTGTAACACCGGAAAAGCCGAAGTTAGTAACTAAGCAGGTAAAAGGTAGAATGAGATCCTATTTTATTCATAAAATAACTTGCCCAATATGGCTGTTGTCAGTAGACAACATTTAATTACGCCCCCCTTCCATTCAGCGCCGGACGCTTTCCTATGATTTTCTTTTCCCTTGTCCCTGTCACGTTTCTGGTGTAAAGTGTCCATGGATTTCATATCAATCTAAGTTATTATTACTCCTAATGCTTTGGCTCGTGACCCAGTGACAGTGACACCTGGTTTATCTCACTAGACATCCACAGTAGGTCAAGTTACAGTATGCAACACTTGAAATGCAACGATGCATCTGTAACTTATTCTCTTATTGTAAATTAACGATTTTCTGTCTGATCAAAACATGAATCGCAACTATATGCGACCACCTGGTAATGCTAACTCAGCAATACAGAACCCTAAAGAAAAGACCTCCAACGGAAGTGAAACATGTGTTAAAAACTCTACCGCTTTTGTCCAAAGGCATCATCACAAACCGAAAGTCACTTTATATAAGTCACACATATAGTCACTTTAAGAATCAGAATCAGAAATACTTTATTGATCCCCGAAGGGAAACTCTGTGTTGTAGTTGCACAATATTATAAATAGTGTAGAAATACAAGAAATAAAGAAATATAAGGAATTGGATACGTACGGTATTTACATAAAGGAATGTTATTATACATTATTTACAAAGTAGAATTCAAATCTTAATGCCAAGACAACACTTGGGATTTATACAGCTTTTAAACATCTTGCCTTTTCTAATTCCAGGTATTGGACTCCCAAGCCAACCACACACCCTTCTTCCCCACCTAACTGCAAATATTTAACCACACCATATCTGGAACATATTTATTTTTTTAAATTAAAAAGTCTATACGAGGTCCAACTCATTGTTTCTGTGGCCTAACATCACTATTGCTCTTATGGCTTACAAGACAAATCAGTTCCAAAAGCTAGAAAGAGTGGGGCTGTTTCAACAGCACGTTAATGTATTGGTCTATTCAGACAAATACATTTGGTGCCAGTAACTCTGCCACTATTAGTGTAAGGGATGACTCATTGGCCAACATTATTGGTCCCCCAGCAGCCAGTGGTAAATAACAACGCTGGTAAATGACTGTGCCAGCAGCACCAAGTGGTGAACAGGGCCAGTCTGGACTATTTCGCAGTGGGTTGCATCACCGATAAGTCTTACCAATCAAATCTACTTTGGAGACGCTCATTTGAACTTTGATGGGCGTTCTTCAGGGTTACCGCTATGGGCGTGGTTTTGAGCCGGCGGGGGATGTTGTGCTTTTAAAACTATTTGCTCAAAACCAACTTCTTCCCTCCCTCTCGAAATTTGAAATTTGGAGGGAGCATTGATGTGTATAAAATGGATTTTGTTAAACAGTCATTTAGCCATGAATCGAAAACCGAAGGATTATAGTAGCTGCTCTACCTCCGGAGGAAGAAGACACATTGTTGCATCTGGGTTCACCTTATCCGGAGTGAAGTTGCCCGGCGGGAGTGTAGGGAGTACCACCGCCTTTTGTGGCTTGACAATGACATGTTAAGGCAACATTTCAGCCTATCCAAGGAGCTTGACGAGCTGCTCATTTTTGTCTACTTGGAACTAAAGTTTCCTGAGCATTTTTGCAGTAGGATGTCTAGAACCAAGGACCAATGAGAGACTTCCCCCAGTGTCCCCTGTGCTCTACTTCTATGCAAATGCAGCGCCGTCTTCCCGCGATGCTTTGCAGGATGCGTTAAAGTCGCTTTATGTCACCCATATCAATAAAATGGTGCGTGGCGCGACAGAAATGTCGCACGGCCAGGTGGATCTGCACGGTTAGACCATCCTTTTTCCATACCAGGTGGCCGCCTGGAGCCTGTGCAGGTGGGGTATACACACTGGACAATAGCACACACTAAATTTAATAGCTGGATTAAAATCTGGGTTTGTACTGCAATTTTTATTGGCATTAAAGATGATCAGGTTAAAGACGCACACACACACACACACACACACACACACACACACAGGTGTTTACAGTTATTGTGATGAGCGCTCTGCTCAGGTTGGAGGTGGGCAGGGCCTTTTTTTTTAACAAGACAGGTTACAAATGCTCAGGAAGTAGGAAAAGCACAGGTGTAAATAATGAAATGAATGGTGACTGCATTCCATTTAGCTGCTTTGTATTCAGGCTCCTAGGATTGCCCATGCTGGCTCACACGATCTCCTACACACAAGTAACATTTTTAGGCGTGATTCAGCTACTTGGAGAGAGAAAGACATGCAGAATGAAACGCTGCAATAAACCATGCAAAGTGCAGCCATTAAGAGCAGAAACAAACAGTTTTATCTTCTCAGTTAACTACAAATGTCCACTGTAAAACATAATGGAACTGTGCATGTCCATTATGTTCAGTCTTTTTTAAGTGTTCACCTGCAGGTCTCTGGTAACAAGCTCTATTTTGATGCTTCATTATGTAATCTGACACCTTGTTTACATTCAAAGTACACGTCTACATCATTGAAACATTTATGTAAAAAAAATATATATAAAGAGTTGTTTACTCTGGATTTATCATGAATTGTGATGTTTAAGATATTAGTAGTTGTACTTTTGTAAATAATATTAGTATTGTGCATTTGCCTCATTGCTCTCTTCCTATTCATGCTATTGTTTACTATGTTTTTTGTTTGTGTGCCCAATTTACCAATGCATATTCCATAAGTGTACTTATTGTGGCCATAAAACCTTTTGTTTCAGAGTAGAAACACTGCTATAATTAAACATATTGACATATTGACTAGAGTTGGAAAAACAGTAAGTGTAGTGCATGTGCTCAAGAACTGTTTGTGGTAATAAAATGAGGTAGTTGGACTTATTTCCATATTATGCTACTTTTTACTTCTGCTCCACCACACCTCGGAGGGAAATATACTTTTTACTCCACTACATTTATTGACAGCTTTAGTTACTTTGTAGATTCAGATTATTTACATAAACTATAAATCTATTAGTAAATGATAGTTTTAACCAATCTCTCTCCCTTCACTCTGTCTTCAAGAAAGTGTTTTGTAGTAAAAATGAGCCCCATTGTAATGTAATGATGTGCAACTTAAGGTTGTTAAATCCAATTAAAACTCCACCTACAATCATGAAGAGAAACACGCTTCATATTATAAATCAAAAAGTCTTCCTCAACTTTTGGAAAATTCCAATCCTGGACCTGTATGCTAATTTCTCCCCTACTCTTCCTGCAGGAACTAGTTTAGAGATCTGCCTTTATTTTGACAGGCTGTTATGTTATATACATATGTGTAGTGGGGAGAACAAGTATTTGATACACTGCTGATTTTGCAGGATTTCCTACTTACAAAGCATGTAGAGGTCTGTCATTTTATCATAGGTACACTTCAACCGTGAGATACAGAATCTAAAACAAAAATCCAGATTTGCACGTTATTGCATGCAATACTGTAACTAAAAAAAAAAAAAAGCAGAACTTAATATTTGGTACAGAAACCTTTGTTTACAATTCCAAAGATACGTTTTCTGTAGTTCTTGACGAGGTTTGCACACGCTGCATCAGGGATTTTGGCCCACTCCTCCATACAGACCTTCTCCAGATCCTTCAGGTTTCAGGGCTGTCACTGGTCCCTCCAGATTTTCTATTGGGTTCAAGTCTGGAGACTGGCTAGGCCTCTCCAGGACCTTGAGATGCTTCTTATGGAGCCACTCCTTAGTTGCCCTGTCCGTGTGTTTCGGGTCATTATCATGTTGGTCATATCATTATGGTTGTTGGCAAAGATCTCGCTATACATGGCCCCATCCATCCTCCCCTTAATACGCCGTTGTCTTGACCCCTTTGCAGAAAAGCATCCCCCAAGAATGATGTTTCCATCTCCATGCTTCACGGTTGGGATGGTGTTCTAGGGATGGTACTCATCCTTCTTCTTCCTCCAAACACGGCGAGTGGAGTATTTCTGTCTCATCAGACCACATGACCTTCTCCCATTCCTCCTCTGGATCACTCAGATGGTCATTGGCAAACTTCAGACGGGCCTGGACATGCGCTGCCTTGAGCAGGGGGACCTTTTAATCCATGACGGCTTAGTAGTGTACTAATGGTTTTCTTGGAGACTGTGGTCCCAGCAGTCTTCAGGCCATTGACCAGGTCCTGCCGTGTAGTTCTGGGCTGATCCCTCACCTTCCTGATGATCATTGATGCCCCACGAGGTGAGATCTTGCATGGAGGCCCAGAACGAGGGAGACTTTCACCAAGCTGCTTTTCAATTGTCCTGTAGCCCATCCTAGCCTTGTGCAGGTCTACAATTTTACCCCTGATGTCCCTTCAAAGCTCTCTGGTCCTCTGGTCTTGGTCATTGTGGAGAGGTTGGAGTCTGTTTGAGTGTGTGGACAGGTGTAGTTAATACAGGTAATGAGTGGAGAACAAGAGGGCTTCTTAAAGAAAAACTAACAGGCCTTTGAGAGCTGTAATTCTTACTGTTTGGTAGGTGATCAAGTGCTTATGTCATGCAATAAAATGCAAATTATTTATTTAAAAATCATACAATGTGATTTCCTGTTTTTGTGGTTTTAGATTCTGTCTCTCACAGTTGAAGTGTACCTATGATAGAAACCTCTACATGCTTTGTAAGTAGGAAACCTGCAAAATCAGCAGTGTATCAAATACTTGTTCTCCCCTCATACTTATATAAATATATATATAATATACAGTAAATATACTGGTTTTTACTCACTTAAGGCTCAGTTTGGTCACTTACTCTTATATACTCTTACACACACATTTACTATGTTATATACACACATATGTGTGGAAGAGTGTATAAGAGTAAGTGACCAAACTGTATAATGGGAACTAAACACCTTGGAGGATTTTGTCATGGGGGGAGGGTATGAGCCGATGGACAGCACCTTTTGAAGGGATGGCTCTTGATCTTTTCTGTTTCTTTAAGGTAAAGTGGGCTGGAGACGTTAAGCTGTAAGACAAACTGGCTCAGGAGGAAAAAGGCCATTTGAATTAGCCAGACAAACAGAGGATGTTCTGCATGGTCAGTAAAAGAAGGAAAGCTGATAGCGTAGATGTGTGACACTGCTAGGGTCACACTTTACGGACAGGGCTCAGTCTTTAGGGTCGGGTCGGTCAGTAACATTTTCTCTCTTCTAGACAGCTGTGCGCAATACAAAAAAAAAATCATATGAGACAACATGTCACAACTATAACTTTGGGTGCCGTCTTTGTATGTTGTAGTTTTAACATCTTAGTAACCAAGCCACTGCCTTTTTACTTTCAGACTAGTTTAATATGCAAGGCCTCTGTAGTTCTTCCTACACTGTTTCCCTATTAATTAATCTTTGTTAAGCAGACAGCTGCCTACACATATTATATGAGTCTACATTACAATGAGAGGCTGCCACAGATTATTGTGCTGTGTTTTCTCTGTCAATTCCATTTTATTTATAGCATCAAAACACAACAGGAGTTGTTTTAGGACACTTTACAGATAGAGTAGGTCTAGACCACACTCTATAATTTACGAAGAACCAAGAGTTTCCCAAGAGCATGCATTGGGTGTGACAGTGGCAAGATAAAACTTCCTTTTTACAGGCAGAAACCTAGGACGGACCCAGGGTCCAGGTGGGCTCAGAGACACTGAGACAATTGTACAGATATACAGAAAGTGTTAGTTCAGTCACTAGTGGGAAAACAGAAACAGATGACATGTAAAAAAAACAATCACCACAAGTAGCAGTAGGCATGATTCGGAGCCAGTATAGTTCAAACCAACCAGCAACCTGTGGCTCCGGAGCTGAAGGCAGCTTCTCAGCCCCTCAGTGGCTCCATGTGGCTTTGTCCAAAATGTTGTATGGAAATGATGAAGGATTATTCAGTAACATTTTAATTTGAATTATTAGTGTAGGCCTAAAGTGATTCTTAGATTGTCCATTTAGGCTACATAACATTTCAGTCAACTAAAAAAATCAGAGCTTACGCTCATCTACAGTTGTGTTCAACATAATAGCCGCCCAACATCACTAACCTCATAAATTATACTTTTTGGTAGATATTTCTACACGGCAACTAATTTTAAAGTGTTGGGGAAAACCAACAGCGCCAACAGTCATGACACGCATGCTGCTCATTATGTGGAATTTAATCTGTAATTAAAGGGGCATGTTTAAAATAATAGCAGTGTTGTGTTCAATTAGTGAGGTGATTGATTTTGTGAAGTAAAAGGTGTCAGTTATGGCCCATATTAAAGGAAGAAAGGAAGCAAATGTTGTTCATGCTGGTTGTAGTGCATTTCACACGGAAATACTCATTCCAGACGTTGCTCTGAGGAACAGCGGACTTTGATTAAAAAGGTGATTGGAGAGGGGAAAACATATAAAGAAGTGCAGAAACTTATAGGCTGCTCAACCAAAATGATTTCAAATGCCTTGAAATGGCAGCCAAAGCCTGAACGACTATCATTCAAATTGATGGAAGAATAGGCAAAATGGCAAAGGCTCAACCAATGATCAGCTCCAGGAAAATCAAAGAAGACTTAAAGTTACCTGTGAGTACTGTTCCGATCAGAAGAAGGCTATGTGAGGCAAAGCTATCAGCTAGAGGCCCCCCCCCCCGCAAAGTCCCATTCCTGAAAAAAGACATGTACTGAAAAGGTTTGAAATTTTGCCATTTATCAAAGGAGAAATGGCTCAATATTCTGCGGAGTGATGAAAGAAAAATTGTTCTTTTTGGGTCTAGGGGCCGCAGACAGTTTGTCTGACGACCCCCCATGCACTGAATTCAAGCCACAGTACACTGTGGAGACAGTAAAGCATGGTGGTGCAAACATCATGTAATGGGGATGTTTCTCATGTGTTGGGCCTATTTATCACATACCAGGGATCAGTTTCAATACATCCAAATACTTGAAGAGGGCATGTTGCCTTATGCTGAAGAGGAAATGGGTCTTTTAACAAGACAATGACCCAAAACACACCAGTAAGTGATCAAAGTCTTGGTTCCAGAGGAACCAGATTGATGTTATTGAGTGGCCAGCCCAACCACCAGGCCTTAATCCCATAGAACACTTGTGGGGGGACATCAAAAACAGAATTGTGGGATGTAGTCCAATGGTCTTGGGCTGGAGTACCTGTTCACAGGCGCCAGACGTTGGTCGACTCCATGCAACACAGATGTGAAGCAGTTCTCAGAAATGGTTATGCAACTAAATATTAGTGCAGTGATTCAAAGTAATGTTTGAGTTTGTAAAGAAAAATGTAAATACTAATATTTTTTGAACAGCCTGATATTCCTTTTTCTTCACTTCCTGTAAAGGTAGAACACAAACTTGATTCCTTTTGGTCATGTTTTGATTTGGAATTGAATGTGCAGTGTTCCCAATGCATTGGTATTATGGATTTAAAAGCTATTCAAAGGATTTTGAGCATAATTCACTTTTTTAAAACACACTGCAATTATTCTGAACACTGTAAAACTGTAGAGCCTCTAAATATTGCCAAACCTGGATATAACCTAGATAGTAAGGTGCTGGAAGCTGTTCACTTTGAATATATGCCAGAATTCTTCATTAAAATATCAAAGCATCTATTCTTAGACTTAATTAATGAAATTGGGATTGGTAAGAAAATTAAAGATATTTCCCTCTCCACAAATAAACAATACTCTTCTAGACCTATTAGTACTGGTCATAGGCTAATTAAGTCTGTGTAACCATCATTATAAGGTTCAAATATGATTTGCCGCTCAGTCTTTTATGTTTTTGCGGCCAAAGATGGCTCTTTTGATAGTAAAGGTTGCTGACCCCTGTGATGATGCTCCTTTGTGCCGACCTAACACCTTTCCAACCTGTTGGCACACAGACGTTAAAAGGCACTTAGAGCTCATGGGGGCAAAGTCCTGGGATGCACTACACCGTCGCCCCTCCCTTTCTACACTGGACCGTTGGAGCCCCTTTGTCCCTGGTTCCCATGTCTCTGCTGGGATTAATCCCTGAACCACAGGTGTGATAATCCCAAACAGAATGGCGCTGCTGAACACAGGGACTGACAGTGCTCAGGTCCCAGTCTGCTTTGATCAGAGCGCCAACAGCTGTGTTCCTGTCCGACCACAAACTGAGTCCAGGGCCTGCCATCAGAGTGACGGGGGGGACGAAACTAAGCGCACTTGTTCTACTGAGGCTGAGGATGCAGTTTGGTAGACAGTCTGTAATGTAGTGTAAAGTGTTAGAGGTCCCATGACAAAAGACAGTTCCCTGTTTCTATGACATGTGCGTCACCAAACCACAACTTTCCACTTCCACTTTGCTGGTGCTTTAGTGCTCCTTTGACGACATTGATTTGTATAATTGTTGCTATAAAAACCACCTAGTAAAGAAGAAGAAGAAGAGTTATTGGATATAGTTCCTCTTGCTCAGATTCTTCAGAAAGACACGTCAATGCTTTGAGTCGAAAACAAAAATAACAACATGACTATGGCTAACATGCCATATGCCAGGTCACCATCTTACGAGGCACAGCTGAGGGTGATGGCTGTGCCATTAGTTTTGCAGGTATTTAATCAAACAATGTGTTAAACAGGTTGAAATGTTGACCTGATGATGGCTCTAGAGGAAAAGTTATTAAAATGCATCCTGAGGGGAACATACCAAATTTCTGTACCACACTGGAGGTCCATCCAATGGTTGAGACACTTCAAGTCTGAATAGATCATCGTCATGGAACCACACATGTCTGTATACAACCTTGTACACAGTTTAACCTCCTCAAAAGTTGTTGCTTTAGAAAAAAGGTCTTCACAGGTTCAGAAATGTTGACCTGATTTGAAATGGACCAATTGGACACCTTCATTAAGCTGACATTTAGAGGCCCAGTCCAAAAGGGACCCAACGACACACAAAACCTAAGACCTAGGTCACTAGACCAGCACCCTACCTGAACCAATCAGATTAAATATAATTTGGTCCTAGTCTGAGTTATGGAAATACCAATGGTATTTTATCGGGTTATTTATTCTTGACTTGAAGGTCTCATTCGAAACTAAATTCAAATGAATAGATTTTTGTAAGGACATGAGTGTTTTCCATTAAAAGGGCAGTAATGTCTGTGATAAGAACTCAGCTGCCAAACAAACAAAACCCCCCATTCATAAGCTCCGCCCCCCAAAGAACTACTGGCCGCCACGTTCAAATGCTACCTCAAATTGTCGGTAAACAATTGGGTTCGCAGCCGACTGGGCCCATGGACGTGACCATGTGTGGGTGTATTTCCGGCCTGTGTGCAGTGTGATCTAACAGAGTGTACAATTGTTATTTACCCATCAATAAAAGAACAATAAAGAGCATGCCACTGCCTGATGCCAGATTTTTTTTTTTTTAAATGCACATAGAAACCAGAAAGCTAGATGACGGTGGTGAGATATTCACAGATTTTGCCTTAAAGTGTATTGGATTAACATACTTACTATACCTTTAACTTTATAGTCTGTACCCCAGTACTCAGCCTATCTATCAAGTTTGATACCAGGTGAGCAGTGCTTTAATTCTCAGTACCCCATGTAAACCCTTCAAGGCTTTTTGCTTCACTTATTTGTTTTATGCTATGACCCAAACCAACAAAAAGGGAGGATAGTAGTTGTTTGTTCCTCCTCTCTAATACAACCGACAGTGGCGTTTTCCATCCTCATGTCTAAACCAGAGATCGCGGATTTAAAAACGTGGTTAATGTTGTGAAATGGTCAGGTAAAATCAGACGTTACTTTTCTTCACGGGATACTGAATGTGACATATGTAAAGTTTAAAAAAAAGAACTCACTGTTTACTTTTGTTCTCCAACAGGACATGACGGGTTGAGAGTGGATCATTGGTTGAGCCGTTGCCATTGGCTCTCTTTACTTCCTGCTTTGTGCCCTTCAGAACTACTACGGCTGATACATACATTTATCTACTGCAGAAGGGAAAGAGTAACTTTGAGAGACTTATCTGGGGGTTTGTAGAAATGTGGCAACCTGAGTTGAGAGCGGTGGTTGACATATGACACCAAGCTGCCAGTATGTGGATTTCAAAACCAGAAATTCCATTTTCTCAAAAATAAATAAGCTTTCTTTCTCTGATACTGAAGAACAGAATGAATGCCATGAGCTTTGACTCCATGCTGATCTACAGGTGAGAGATAGCGTAGAAGCGTTCAGCAAATCAACGCGCATTCGTTCCTAGTGTCACAATGATCCGATTCTTTATTTCATAACTGCAACAGCAACATAAATAAACTGGTTTTAAACAAAGACAAAAACGTTTTTCTCACAAAATGCGGTTGAAAAAGAGTTTGTCCTTCTGTTCTCCTGTCATACACACTCACACCTGTCCCAGGTGAGGTCTAAATATAGAGTTAACGCCCCCTGATGTCATCATCACCATCAGCATCACGTCAACATGATCAACAGTAGTTGTAATTTGCATCATTTGAAAATAGGTGTCACTATGATTATAAATGACATGCTTGGAAAGACCGCGACCCGATACCGGATAAGCGGATGAAGATGGATGGATGGATGGATGGATGGTTGGAAAGAGGATAAAACAAAAACCAGTGTTATGGCTTCAACAGATAGTATGTAGGGCAGAGCTGTAGTTTCCCAGTGAAATTCCTGCAAGTCATGTGACTATTTGTAGTCATAGTTCCATTATCGTTATTGTGACTGTTATTGCCACTGCTCATCACACCCCCAACCAGCACCGTCAGACTCCGCCTACCAAGACCCTGGATCTGTCTGAGGTTTCTCCCTAAAAGGGAGTTTTTCCTCGCCACTGTCGCACTTGTTGCTTGCTCTTGGGGGAATTACTGGAATTGTTGGGTTTGTTCTGAACGTTGCGATAAAACACATTGGGATCAGAATTGTATGCAAAGAGAATTTAAGAAGACATGTAAAATGTCCTCAAAGGGTTAATCCTTGGAACCTAGTTGTACCAGACTTGGTTTACATGATTTTATTTAGATAAAAAACCCTATTTGTGTTGTACTGCATATTGCTGCAGATCCTGTTTCCACCCTGTGTGTTTGGGTCTATGTTTTAGCTCCAGAGTGAGACATCTCACTTCTATCCTATCTTTGTTGGGAGCTGCACATGCTCAGTAGCTCGGTAAGATCCCATCAGCTAGATAACTCTTTCTCCAGCTTTGGTCAGTCCGAGGCAGGATTAGCTGGGAGACTTCTTCTAGACCAGGGCCACTTGAGGAATACCTGCACAACAGGGACAGGAAGTAGAACAGGGACAGGAAGTAGTTCTTTTGGAGAGTATGGTCAACTAGTGGCTGTTGGAGCAGTGTTTTCCATTGAGAACAAGCTAGCATGCTACGGTTAGCAACCTCGTTTCTAGTGACGTAGAAAGCCGTGCAGATGTTGAACAGCTCACCCGGAGACTGAAGACAGAGGACATCCAGGAACCGTATCTCACTCAAAACAGCATTGATGGTTTTTGTGTGTGGAAGCACCAGAGACACAAAATATATCTAATATGGGCACTTTAACTATTTTCTACTAATGTTTTATTTGGCTATACACTACTAGAGATACATCTTCAAATGTAGAAGGCTTAATTGAACCTTAGTGTGAAACCGTGGCAGCTAAATGGGATTCAACTATCCTTCATTTTATGTTTTACACCGGTGCTTTTTCCTACTGTGACATGGCAACATGTCTTCTGTGAAAGGAGCCTATCCCGCACTGCAAAGGTCAAACATCCAAGACACATTTTTGAACAGACTGGGAGTATTTTTGTTGAACTTTACAGGCTTTTGTTAAGAAATGCCTTCCTTTTTTGCAAGGACTCGTACACATCTGGGCATACAACAGCTACTACCCTTCATATGGTTTTGACACTCCCCACTATCCATTCCAACAGATATTTCTTTGTGTTAAAAACCTTTGAATGTGCAGGCGAAAAAATCCAAAGTCAAATGCATATAATGTCCGAAAACTTGGATACTACTGCACTAGTCCAAGCCCGTAAGTACTAACCCCTAAGTAGAGGGATCAGAGATTATTAGGTCGGGAATAAAAAAAAATACTGTGAAATACTGGACAGTATCATATTGTCAGGCCTGTAAACTTAACTTACCTTGTAGTACTCATAGCTCACAAAGGTATATCAAATATTGAACCTTTCATTTGACATGTGACTGTGAACATGATGTAATGTTATGCTGTGTTTCTAATTCTCTTATTCCATTCTACTCACATGTCTAAGACTGTTATTTTATAACCTATTTTGTTCTAACACTAGCCCTTGCTTTACAAAAGTTTCTTTTGCATCGTTAATGTACAAATGGATTCGTTAAATCAATTTTACAATTCAAAAAGTAAAAAAAAAAATCCTATGACGATTCTTTTCTGTGTTGTTCTGTTTTTGTCTTTGTAATTTGACCCGATGACACTGTAAATGAGAATCCCCCCCCCCCCCCCCCCCCCCCCCCCCCCCCGAAATTATCTCCCGAGTATTAATAAAGGTTGAATGAATATAGGCTCTTACTGTATGTAGTTTTTGCAAGTTTATGTTTTCCAGGGGTCAAAAAATGCAACCACTGGTGTCAAAGTTGCATGACATTTGATATTGTTTTTGATTGTTTTTTTGTTTTTAAATATGGCTTTTAGCTTATTTTAGTATAGAAAATGGTAAATCTGCAATTTGCACAGCCCCTTGAGTAAAGTGAGTTACTCTATGTCCAAAACGAATTTCTCCTTATGAAGACCAATAAAAGTACTTTGTCTTTGACTCCCTTTTGATTTACACAAAATGTACATTTAATGTCACATCATAAGGATAACAATTAATGTACAGTACACACATGGAGAAGTGATGAGTAAAGTAATACAATTTCATTTTCATTTGTCCACTGGAGGGCAGCCTTTACTAGAGAATACCCAAAACACACTCGCCACATTATAATCATTATTTATGTCTGCCAGTGTGTGTGTGTGTGTGTGTCAGTGCCAATGTGACTCTTGCTGATGTGAAGTCCTGTGCTTGTACTTTCCCACTCTGCTTGAAGCAGCTCTGAAGTCCTTATGAAGCGCTCAGTTATCAGCCTGTTATTGCCTGTGAACGTTGTTTGTTTGAGACTGCTGCTCAGACCAGGCTGCTGTAAGACGCCCTGTGGGGACCAGGAGCTCAGTATTAGGGGTCCAGCTCAGAGATATTTCTCACACACATACACTGGTGACTTTGTGGTAATATAGCCTCCCAGTTGTCCTGTCACCTTGGGTTTCACAGTGCCAGGGTCGGCCTTTGTGTCCCAGTTTAAGCCTCTCCCTTTGATTCGTGGTCACACTAACACACTGCAATCACATTAAATGCAAAACTCATGTGTTCCACTTCGGAGCAGAGCCAGCTGTGTGTCCGTCGCCGTCTGTGAAATGTAAAAAAAAGAAAAAAATCACACGCACACAACATGCAACACAAATGCAGACAGACTTTACTCATTGGCGCGTCTGTACTCTCACACAATAGTGCACTTGTAGGTTATGAATCCACACTTGTTGATGATATACAGTATCAAAACTCATATAATGAGAAAGCACACTAACTAAAATGCAGTTACAGCTTTAAATACACAACAACATAAAAATGAACTGTTGGTTTGGCAGATGAAATTCAAAGTGTCCATACAATATGTGTTAGGAAGAAATGATGTCTGACTCTGTTCTTTATGAAGAGAGAAATAGAGGAAAGGGAGAGAAAGGTGAAGAGCTCTGATGAAAAAAACATGTATTTGTGTGTTTCATTGCTGTCAAAAAAAAAAATAAAAAAAAATAAAAAATCAACTTTAACCGGTCCTGGCCTGACCCTTTATAATACACACATTCAGGGGTGTGTCCTAATTGGGTAATTGGGCCAACAGGTGACAGATATTGATCATTAATAATGATGTCATTCAGAGATTGCTTCCCCATGATTTCACAAACCTCCAAATCCAAAACACAACATAAAGTAATTGTGGTTATTGACTCAAATGTATTTCAGTGTAAATCCTTTCAGGAAGACCTC
>NC_045743.1:22590896-22592054 GCF_008692095.1 Etheostoma spectabile | reverse complement strand
AACGCTCTACCTAACTCCAATCAGCTGGTGGAGGCAGTCACCTTCCTGCTAAACCAATCAGAATCGCACACGAATTTCAAGGGCCAATCACAGAGTCACTACCCTGCTTTAAATCTGTGTCTCCCTTTGCTATTTGCTACAATAATACAATTTTAAATGCTATGACCAATCCTGCACGTGATATCAGATATTCGTCAAAACTCTGGAATCACTGGAATACGCACCTGTACCTGGTTATTATTGTTATTATTGGGCATTGCTATTTGTAGGTTTGTATGTATATGTGTGTCTCTTTTGTGATATTTCTGGCAGTCAGTTTGTCTATATATAGTTATGTTTGTGTTTGGTTTGGACCCCTCTTGTAATGTGTTGCGTGTACTTTTTATCTGGATCTTGAGTCTGTAAATAAAGAACTATACTATTCATCTGTCGTTGCAGGCAAAAAGTGCAACCCTCCACCCCCCCTTCCACCTCTACTCCAGCCGACCAGTCTGGAGCCTCCTTCGGTCTTTGGGCTCCTTTGTCGCCACCAGCGGTGTCTAGATTCCAGATTGTCTAGGTTATGATGGCTCTCTACCACTATATACACACTGTTAGTAGAACGACGGAGTGTAATCTCCAATGACTTTGATTGAGATTGAAATGAACAGCATACCATTCAAGGTACTTACCTTACATCAGGCCTAGCTATACCGTTGGATCGAGACTCTCCTGGATGGGACTGCAAGATGGTTCGTCCTTTCCCAAACCTTTCCGATTCTCAAAAAAACAATCATTTCTGTAATGTTTCTCCTTAAAGTGCTTTGCCAGACATTGCTATTCCATTTTTGTGCTTAGAAAGTCGATCCGCAAACACAGCCCTAAGGTGGTGTTACAACCCCTCTGCTTGTAATACTTGTTGTTACTTGTTTCTAACACCGTGGGCCTTATATTCATGGCTGCAAGTGAATAGGGTAAACCTTTGAACTATGAGACATACAAACATAAAGACTTCCCTGTTGATTAACTACATTAAGACAATTATTTTTGTATTAAAAATGTTCTAAAATGTGTGAGCGCCCGGGTAGCTCAGTTGGTAGAAAGTGCATCCATAGTGCTTAGCTCCTCGCTTAGCTCCGGGTTTTGACTCCGACCTGCGGCCCTTTTGCTGCATGTCAA
>NC_045743.1:22590010-22590886 GCF_008692095.1 Etheostoma spectabile | reverse complement strand
TCCCATTTTCATGTCTTGTCAAATAAAGGCTTAAAATGCCCCAAAAAATCTGAAATGTGTGTGTTTATAGTGCAAATAAGTGCCTCTATCTCTAAATAACTGCTGCTATCTATTGTTGAATTTAGGAGAAATTTAAGTGTAAATAGACAAGTGTGAAAAACAACTAATTATGTATTTTGGAAGTTTTGTTCCTCAAAAGTCCTTAATCCAACCTTTATTTATCGTCAAGAGATCATTGAGGATCATTGAGGATCGTTTACAATGTCACTGAGTCGAATTACAAAGACAAAAACAGAATAGAAAGCAACACTATCATAAGAAAAATGGACTATAAAAAGCACATTAGGACAATAAGGAATCCACTAGGATAATAAGGAGACATGTTATGGAAGTAAAATAGCCACAAAAGTCAACATTGAAAAATGATGGTTTTTAAAAAAAAAAAAAAGAAGAAGAAGAGAACTCTTCTTTAAGCTACTCACTCTCTTAAATGATTAAAAAGGACTTTAACACTTCTACACGCTATGTTCCAGGACAATGGGACTACCACATAAACAAACCCCAGAGACCGTCCCAGTGGACAGAAACAGCCAGCCCCCATGCCCTGTGATCTGGCCACTGACCTTTTTATGAATAGGGGAAGATATTGACTGACAGTGCTGGCTGAATAGGAAGCCTGGTTAGCTCCCAGTTGAGCACTCGGGTAAGCTGATACCCCTGCCCCCCCCCACTGCTCGGGTAAACACGGCCAGTCAGTCAGTCCCACGAAGACTGCAACAGTGACTAAGAGGTCATTCTCCTCCAAAGGTTGACCCTCCCTCCCTTCTTCTCTAGACCGCCTCTCCTCGGTCCAATGTCACAAGGCCAAATCGATGC
>NC_045743.1:22562897-22590000 GCF_008692095.1 Etheostoma spectabile | reverse complement strand
CTGGATGAACTTTCACCCCAAGCCTAACAAAGCAGGGAAGAAAGAAGAAACTTCTGCAGCGAGTGTTTTTAGTCTCAGTGCATTACAAACAAAAGCTGTCCTCCAATTCCAACAGCTACTTGAGCGTGTGTGTGTTTATATATATATGTGTGTGTGTGTGTGTGGGGCGCTGTCTGCAGGGGTGGAGATAGTGAGATGGATGGCCTCTTGGAGCAGGACGTCCCATCGCAAAGAAGCCAAAGTTGTCCCGAAAGGGAAGTGTGTGTCTCTGTGTGGAACTGTGAGAACCGAACGGCTCTCGCCCTCGAATGTCGGGCCCTGATTGACAGCTTTTATGGTGGATGGAGAGACAGAGGAAAGAGGGAAAACGTGAGGAGAGAAGGCGCTGAAACGGTGAAGAGCTACTGTCGGAACGAGATCTGAGTTATGGGAGTCGAGCGATGAATTATACATGTTTCAGAAGGTATAAAAAGAACATTACCAGCTGATAACTTTTGTGAAGACTTATGCCCTTACACACATTTATTTGAGGAGCCTTTTCATTTTTTAAAGATATTTTTTGGGGCATTTTGATTGAGGTGAGCTACCCAGGCACCCCCTTTTTTGGAAGAAGACATTGACATGAGTCCAGTGCTCTTTCTACTTTCTCTGCCTCTGGCTGGGACTTCCTTTCTGTGTGTGTGTGTGGGAGCAGGTAACACTAAAATGGTGGAACCATGAGAAAGCAGCCATTAGTTGCCTGTTCCCGCCAGTCCCAGTGGAAAGGACCCGGGAGCAGGGAGAGGTTTAGTTCCCATCTGATCCCTGCAGGGAAGGAAGAGGATACTGGGAACTGTAGGAAACTGGGAATAATGGGCCGAAACCTGTTAATGGGTGGGAAGAGAGGCAATTTAGCAGCACGGGGGATGCTTGTTGAAGCAGGAACTGACAATAGTGAAAAGGTTAAAATAGCTTTAATGTAGTCCATGGCTATGACAGTGCTGAGTCTATTCAGATCTGAAGAAGGATAAATTGGTAAAGACGTTATTAACAAGCTGTTGGTGTCAAAGTGCAAGAAGAGCTGCATTCAGACTGTTGAAATGTGACCAAATGAATGCTCTCTCTATTAAATACTAAATATTATCGCTTGAATAAGTAATTTAGGTCATAAGAATGTGGAAGGAAAAAAAGACCGTGAGGATTTTATTCTTATAAATTCACAAAATGCAACTCAAACTTGACCATCTCCCAATGATTAGCACTGGCTTGAATGGAATAATTCCCAGCTCTATCCTATCACAGTGGTTCTCATAATGGGGTCCCTTAATGGGGTCATAATGGGGTCTCATAATTTGGACCCTCGAGGGGGTCAAAAATATTTACTGTGACACAATGACAGAATGTATGGAGGTTTTGGTCATGGCTTTCACACACTTCCTGTAATAAAACCCTAACCCTCCTGTTGGGTTATTTCAGATTTGACCCTCCTCGGGTCAAATCTGACCCCTTAAAAAAATGTCTACATCTAAAATATGGCTTTCTTTTTAACCAAATTACCACACAAAAAAAATGGATAAAATACAATTGATCACTTTCATTCCTCTGATCTGAACCATTAGTCAAAAATAATTCAGTGTGGACATTGTGGAGGACTACAAATACCTGGGAGTGCCCTTGGCCAAGAACACTCAAGCCCTCTACAGGAAGGGCCAAAGCTGTCTCTATTTTCTGAGGACGCTGAGGTCCTTCAACATCTGCAGGACGATGCTGAGGATGAGTCTGTGGTGGCCAGTGCTATCCTGTTGCATGCTGGGGCAGCAGGCTGAGGGTAGCGGACGCCAACAGACTCAACAAACTGATCCGCAAGGCCAGTGACGTTGTGGGGGGGTGGATCTGGATTCTCTGTCGGGGGTGTCAGAGAGGAGGACGCTGTCCAAACTACAGGCCATCTTGGACAATGTCTCACACCCACTCCATGGCTTGCTGCTCAATCACAGGAGCACTTTCAGTGAAAGACTCATTCTCCCAAAATGCACCACAGAGCGCCGCAGGAAGTCATTTCTACCTGTGGCCATCAAACTTTACAATAACACTGGCCTACTCAACCGCTACCCTTATTATTATTATTATTATTATTATTATTATTATTATTATTACTACTGTTCACCATTACAACTCCTTATACCGTACATGTCCACACTCCTTATATTTCTCTATTTATATTTCCACTTGATATTTGTACAATATATGCAACTGCAACACAGAATTTCTCTCCAGGGATCAATAAAGTATTTCTGATTCTGAAGAAGAAAAAAAAACAGGCACCTTAGCATTTTCATGTGTTACATTTCTTCAGTGTTGCTTTGAAAAGGCAACCAGGATGTCATGTGGGTCAGAAGGGTCAAGGTCGGGGGGGAAGAGCGGGGCGGCCGGTAGCCCGAGCGCTGTGTGTCGGCCAGCTGAACAGCTGGGAGCACATCTGTCCACAGGGTTTACTCCAGAGTCCATGAATACCAAAAACACTACAGCGCAGTTTACCAGCCCCTGGCAGGGCTGGCTGTGCATTTTTATGTCTGGAAAGCCATGTGTGTGTGTGTGTCTGTGTGTGTGTGTGTGTGTGTGTGTGTGTGTGTGTGTGTGTGTGTGTGTGTGTGTGTTTGTGAACAGAAATATATTTTTTCTAAAGAATGCTATAAATGTTTGCGAGTGTGTGCTTGTGTGTAAAAGTGGGTTTATAATGCATGTTTTTACAATCACATATAGCAGTAAGTGTGTGTGTGTGTGTGTGTGTGTGTACAGGGGTGATGTCAATTGGTTGAAGAACATATTCTCTCACTTCATTTGTAGCTGGCTGGCTGAACGACAGGTAAAGGGGAGGAGAGCCACCAGGTGGATCTCACCAGACCCCCGCATGCACACACACGCACACACACACTAACCCCCACACACACAGTGTCAGTTTACGGCCTGTGCAGAGCTCCCCAGGCTCAGCCATAAAGCAGTAACAGTAGTGGACTTTTATGGTGGCTGTTTGGCTCACTAAAACTATAATGGACACCTTAAGCTTAAACACCTTTTACACAAACAGGCTGGATGGGTTCCGTTAATCCCTCCATCGTGTTCCAAATGGATATTTACTAAACATAAGGTTGATTTTGACAGACAGCACGAGTTACTTAGAGGTTTTAAAAAAAACAGACTATGGAGGGGATAACGTCATTGTGTAAATGGCACATCTAGTTGGTATTTACACACATTTCCTTAGCTGCCCTGCAGGAACACTTCTTCCAAAAAATGTCCAAAAAAGGATGAGGCCGGCATTTTTTATAGTCAAAATTCAAGAAAAACACCAGCACTGGCCTGCAAAGGCAAAAGACCTTAACTCACTAGAGTGTGGAACTGAGAGAAATAACTTTAAAGTTGTTGAGTTGTCAAGAAAAATGAATCATAGGTCTATAGCTCAAACATGACTTTTTGACCTCTGATTGGAAGTTACTGTACTCTGTCTTGACTGCCAAAAGTGAGAAGTCACTCCTAGGGAAAAGGCAGTAACCTCCAGATTGACAATGTTTGGCTACTGATCACCATTTCCAAAATCATCATAATAACACCTGTAAACAATCTAGTGATCATGGCAGTTTTGGTGATTTACAGTTATAGCCGTCTACTTATTGCTAATGTTAAACCCCCACCTCATTCCTAGGCTAAGGTGACCAGATTTCTTAGACAAAATCCGGGGACATTTTCAGCTCAGAAGCGTATAAACCTCCAAAAAAAGTAATGTTTTTACTTTTGTAAAACTTAAAACGGGGACACTAGACCTAGAGCTGTTCTCATTAGGGGCTGAGCCCCCCCCAGGTCTGATCCTAGACCCCCCCTGCTGCTACTTCATACTCCACTACACCTCAGAGGGGAATGTTTCAAGATAGAAAATCCTAATATTTCAAGATAAAAAATCCTAATACTTCAAGATAAAAAGGACTTATATTTCAAGATAGAAAGTCTTAATGTTTCAAAATAGAAAGTCCTAATAGTCCTAATATTTCAAGCTAGAAAGTCCTAATATTTCAAGATAGAAAGTCTTAATATTTCAAGATAGAAAGTCTCAATATTTCATAATGTTGTAATGTTTACTGAACTGCTGACAGCTTTTGCTTTATTGCTCAAGGCTTGTTTCTGCAGCAGCTCATTGAGAATCAGATACAATAAAAACTATTGAGGACACATTTTTCTTTGACATTGATGCATATTAAACGAGATCGCTGCAGTCGGCAGGAACAAGCTACAATGTAAGTTAACAGGATAATTGTCCAGCTTGTATTTACGTTCATAAAAGTGCTTGTTTAGCTGCTAACAGACTCAGATTAATATTCTAAGTGTCTGACAACATTATGGGAAGGATTTCTAAGGAGGTCGATCTCTCTGTTAAAGATTAAGATCCTTTTTAAAACATAAAAGTCCGCGAAATTGCATTCGCTAAACCCACCAGACTCCATGTAAATAATCAGTGATTTTAGCATCGTAAAACCCGGTTTTCTAAAACATCTCTGAGCTTGTCTGGAGCGACCATCGGCTACGTTTTGTCAGTATTTTCTTTCTTTCATTCCAATTTCGGGTCTGTCAGTCACAGTGAAAACCGGGGACATTTCCGGGGACAGATCCAGCCGGGGACAGGTCGCCAAAGGGATATTTAAGAAGCAGACAGGAAGCTGGAGACGTGCAAACACTGCAGTGTTTCTCAACAAAACATACTCAAACAAAAGGGCACAAGAGAACCCAGAGGAATCCAGAAACTACTTTGAACTGAGGCGAAATAACGTCAAACACACACAACGGCAACCTCCCAGCAAGCTGCAAAATCCTTCCCCCCCCCCTTTACCTTCTTCAGAAGGTACTTTTAACCTCTCAGTGGAACCTACCACCTGCACAGGTGATTATAGGTTGAACTACACTGAAAGAACATTAACAGTCTGTATCTGAAAATACCATTACAATTAAATAGATTATATACACGTTATATATGTGAGCCCACAACAACAGGCACCCCAAATATTATGAAAAACTACTTCATTGCAGAACTATCTTACCTATTGTTCTACACCTTAGGAGTGGCCAGCCCCTCAGGACCTAATTAGGCACACCTGCATACACTCTCCTTGATTAAGCTGGGGAGCAGCTGATCTACCCCCCACCTCACAGGAAGAACCATAGCAAAACACTGTGAACCCTTAAAAAGGCTTGTGCATGTGTAAATATGGTGTTTTTTGAAAATTAAACAACATCAACCTATTTTGGTACCACTTTAAATACAATTATGAACTTGAAAATGAGCAGAATATGGGCAGTTTAAGATATGAAAGGGCTAAAAGTACAGAAAGTGATTTGATGCCTAATTAAGAGCCACCTGATTGTTTCTTCAAACTCTTGCTATATGCTTGCATGAATTGCAATTGCAATCTGCTAGCTGCCTGTCCCCTGAACACACTGTAAAAACATCTCCTCACTGTCTGCTAGCTGCCTGTCCCCAGAACACACTGTAAAAAACATCCTCAAGGCATTTAGTAAGTGATAAAAAAAATCCCCTCAACAGAAGGGTTGCTGACCCATTTCCAATGGAGAAAGGTTACAGCTTTAACAGCCTTAGAAAATGCACACACACCACTCATACACACACACACAAACACACACAACACACACACACACACACAAAGAGATCCATAAAAAGACTTTTAGCACTCCTCTTGTGGAGGACCCAGGAAGTAGTAAAAACCATACATGAGCATTGTGTGAGCTGAACATGTGAGTTTGTGTGTGTGTATGTGTGTGTGTGTGTGTGTGTGTGTGTGTTTGCCTTGCACTGACCATGAAATCTCTGCTTTCTCTATCTCTATCTCTTTCCCTCCCACTCGCTCATATCTTTTTGATTATTGAGCTCAAAACAGAAGGAATAATCTCCATGGGAATGGAAGATTCCAGCACTGAGGAGGATCCAGCTGAGAAACAGATGCGCTGGTTTTATTCTCTGCCCCGGGTCACTGAGGCGAACCAGCCTGGCAACAGTAAAATCTCTTATATAGTCTTCTCCTTCTCTTTTGGACACAACAGGTCGTTCAAGGATTCTGAAAGGCACTGTGTGCATGGATGATTACACAAATCTGTATTTGTGTCATTTATTTACTGTAAAGCACAAAACTAACTTAAGAATGAGATTTGAATCTTGACTCCATATCAGTTGTTGTTAACCCTCTGGCTTCTGTCATTGATCAGCTCACATTAGAGACGCAGAGGGACAATGGCAGGTCAACCTCAGAGACTCTGTCCACAATGCTGTCGTAGGACCAGACACATACAAGACACTGCAGCATTGTGAATGGCAGCATTGATCATTGATCAAGTCAATATGTATTTAGCTTCTCTGTTAATGAGTGAGTGAGGTGTGATATCTACAGTCTTCTTTGAAGAGATAAGGGAACTCTCTCAGAAAATGTCAAAAGAAAAAAAATGATTTGGCTTCAAATCTGAAGTATTTCAACTACATAGGCAACAATCCTCATTGAAAATATGAGTTGTGACAGCATCTTTTTTCAACTGTTGTCCTCAGCTTCAGACCCGGGACAAGAGCTCCAATTGACCAACACAGGCAGAAAGTTCTGTGTTCAATTAAAACCCCATCACCCGTAGAAAGAATACAATTTCACGTCCTTTCACAAAATCTGGACTTTATCTTTACCTCTTTTGGAGAAACCTGCTTCTTCTGAAAATGATCTCCTTTTGACTTCTCAGGCACGCCAAAGGTCAAGACTTGGATACCATAGGAGCTGCCCTGGACTTCCCTTTCGCTGACCCGGGTCACCCCTTGTGTTGTGAAGGCTAGCGACAGTTCATTGTACCAGGGCGTAGAACTAGAAATGTAGGCTGAATCTCATTTCTCTATCTTACCCCTAGCCCTTACCCCTTCCCATAGGTTTTGCGCGTTCACGTTAGACTACAGGCTGTCCCAGTACTCTTTTTGATCAAGGGCTAGGGTTAAGGGGGGGCGAAGGGGTGTATGCACCCTTGTAACCGAGTGACATTGCTCAACAAACAAGAACCAGAGAATTCTGTTTCATAACACTACTTGCTTTGGAGACATCGCTATGTGCTTTATATATACTGTACACTGTCCTGTATCACACAGGGACACAAGAGGACACACAGCAGCTGGTCCACTGTATGCTATATATACTGTCTTGTATCATACGGGGACACAAGAGGACACACAGCAGCTGGTCCACTGTAGACTATATATACTGTCCTGTATCACACAGGGACGCAGGAGGACAACACAGCAGAATGGGTCACTGATATATCACATGTCCGGTATCACCCAGGGACGCAGGAGGACACACAGCAGTGGTCCACTTATAATAATATACTGTCCTGTATCACCAGGAGAACACAGCAGCGGTCCAGAACTATAAACTGTTAACTGTCCTGTATCTACACAGGGACACAGAGGACACACAGCAGCTGGTCCACTTTAACATATATTACGTCTCTATCACACACAGGGACACAGGAGGAACACCAGCAGCTGGTCCACTATACTATATATACTGTCCTGTATCACACAGGAGGACACAGCAGCCGGTCCACTGCATACTATAAACTGTATACTGTCCTGTATCACACAGGGACACAAGAGGACACACAGCAGCTGGTCCACTTTATACTATATATACTGTCCTGTATCACACAGGGACGCAGGAGGACACACAGCAGCTGGTCCACTGTATACTATATATACTGTCCTGTATCACACAGGGACGCAGGAGGACACACAGCAGCTGGTCCACTGTATACTATATATACTGTCCTGTATCACACAGGGACGCAGGAGGACACACAGCAGCTGGTCCACTGTATACTATATATACTGTCCTGTATCTCACAGGGACGCAGGAGGACACACAGCAGCTGGTCCACTATATACTGCATATACTGTCTTGTATCACATGGCAGCTGATCCACTTTAATGACAGTAGCAATCAGCATATTCATGCAGTGGACGCATTTTTTCAAATACGTTGCACTTTCTCCACATAACTTGCCAATTTTCGCAAGAAATAACACAGGGCTTGCATAATTTCATAATCCCCGCATTTTCGTTGCAAAAAAGTCACGCATATCTTAGCAGAAAGTTGAAAAATGTCGCGTTTACGTCACACAAGAGCAGCCATTTTCCCCTGTTGCCATGGGAACGTTAGGAAGTGACGTGATCATGCACCAAGACAAACACAACCTCTTTTTTTTTTAGACCACAGTTTTTGCCAGTTCCCGCAATTTAATTGCATACAATTGCACAAGTATATTCCATCGCATTTTTTAAGAAAACATGCTGCATAATTAAGGATTTTTGCCCATAACAATCACAAAAATCGATTGAGTATAGTAGCAAAATCACCAATAAGGCTTCTAAACCAAAACAACATAATCAAACACGTTCAACAGTAATGTGATCCGAAATTGGGAAGACATTATTAATGATAATAATAATTAACATTGGCAACCAACAACAATACAACAATAACGCAGTAAGCAGCAGCGTCTGTTGATTGGAGTTGAAGCCCAGGTCCAGGTCCAGTCTAGATTTCCCCTCTCTGACCAATCAGACTCTTGATTAAAGAGACTGTGTATTGGGAACGTGAACCATTAGTATTTACCTCTCACATGCCAGACATAAAGCACTCAAAGCTCTGAGGGTGTTAACAATGCCAAGGCTGGCCTCACAGTACCCGGGCTCCGGCTGATGCCTGTGAACCCTCTGCGGCCGTCTCTCACATGCCCCACTGTTATTCCCTCCTCCCTCCTCGACTCCAGCCGAGCACAGGCGGATCCCGCGTTAAGAGGCAGCACTCGGAAACAGGATATTGTGAGAGACCTTTTGTTGTGTTTGACTTTGATAGAGAGACAAGGAAAACAAAATAGTTTCTCACCTACTTCTGTCCATGTTGGGTCTCTTTACCACACCCTGGGGTGCTGAGCTGATAAGGAGAAAGGCTCAGCTCCCCCAGGGAGGGGTACAGAGACTGAGGTTTGTGTCCATGTGCATGAACCTTATAATGGACCGAACCAGAATTTTTTGCCTGTTTCAACTCCTTAACTACAAGTCATGTCCACTTGATATTTTTTCTGATGGTTTAACATGCACGCTGTGCACTTTGAAGTTTTCCCTCCTCTTCCAGGCAGTCACTGGAGAACCAACTTGAAAAGTCTTCAACCTTGAGTTGACTTGTTTACATGTAAATGTGCTGTATTTTATATAGCGCTTTTCTAGTCTTAACTACTCAAAGGGCTTTTACATAGTACAAAAACCATTCACCATTCACACACTGTGGCCGAGGTTGCCGTACACCTGCTCATCAGATAAAAACTCACACACATTCACACTCCGATGCACAGCATTGGGGGCAACTTGGGGTTCAGTGTCTTGCCCAAGGACACTTTAACATGGGACAGCAGGGCCAGGGATTGAACTACCAACCTTCCAATTGGCAGGCAACCCCTCTACCACTGAGCCACAGCCGCACAAATTAAAAAAAAAAGAGTTGAATAAACTACAAAAAACTGTAAATAACATATGTGCTAAGTTGCCAGATGTTTTTACCTTACCCTAACCCCACAAGGTGCAGAGGAAAAAATTAAAAACTCAGAAAGCCATATTTAAATATCAGACCAGCAGTCATAAAAGCTGTCCTTTACGCTAACTGAAAGCTCAGAAGGACACTTCCACTTACTGAGTCACAACTAACGTCCTGTCAATTGTCAAAGTGCTTGGGTGCTGCAGAAGTCTGTAAAATAGACGGGACAATGGGCTGTGGCGCAGGGGCTCAGGTTGCCTGCCAGTCGGAAGGTTGGGGGGTTCGATCCCTAGACCTGCAGATGCGCGGCAGCCACAGTGCGTGAATGGGGAATGGCTCCTGTACTATGTGAAAGAACTTTGAGTAGTTGTTAGAAAAAGCGCTATATAAGAACAGTCCATTTAAATCCTGTGCTGTAAGATGGCTATTGAGAGAAACTGTAACAAAAGGGCGAAGCATGAAAGACTCTCAACCAGGAGTTTTGTGTCCCGCATGTCACGTAAATGTTTTTTTTAACCCCACCCATGATTTTCTAACCTTAACTAAGTGATATAATCCTGCACGTTAAGAAATGACTGCACCAAATCGATCCCGACCAAGGGCGTCGAAAAGGGACACCAATGGTCCTGACCAAGCACGTTGAACAATGACCCCAAGATATACCCAGAGCGCCAAATATTGCTATGGATGGGATAAAAAACCTATATTAATTCAATATATAGACAGGTACATGGACTTTATTAATCCCAAAGTGGGAAATTGAGCATCTAAAGGAGACTTTTGTGTCAGTAACTAAGGTCCTTGACCAAGCGTTGGTATTTGACATGCTGGAAGTTTGGTGTTTACAGTAACATTTTAGCTGGTGTGTGTGTGTGTTGCACTTTGTGGCTGAGTTGGGCTGTCTTGCCTGAGAACCAGACTGGATGGCTTTATCACGGCCCAACAAAACATCCGAAAGTGGCAATATGGAACCAGTGTGTGTGTGTGTTTGTGTGTGTGTGCGAGGGCATCATTCAGAGTTTTTGCTCTTGGCAATGTTTATCTGCAGGTTTGCTGACCAGGCTGGCATGTGTGTGCATGTTGTGTATGTTTGCATGTGTGTGTGTGTGTCTCTATGTCTGAGGAATGTTAATGCATGGCGGACAGCAATCAAGGCAGAAAGCTGAACAATGGAAAATGGATGAAGTGGGAGAATAAAGGAAATGGCAGGCTGGATTAATGTATCTGAACAATGCACAGCATATATGTGGAGCATGTGAAGTCTGAGTGACTGATACACTCAGAGACAATTTAATTGTTCTTAATCACGTGGACTTATTGTGCATTGAATGACTTGCTATGCTTTAATTATGGAAAGACTGTAGCGCATTCTGTTAATCTGAATCTTGGCCAAAAGAAAATGTACCTTATCCGGCCACTTTTGGGGGCAACGGAACAACCATTGAGACTTTATCCCAGAATAAAGCTTCCTTTTGAAGTTGTGTTTCTGTCCACCTGACGAATGGGATTCCAGCTCTCCTTTTATAAAGTATAACCATGGTTTATTTGCTAGAAGCAGATGCAAAGGCAGGTATTGTTGGTAACACATAGTCAGAGAACATCTTATTGCTACGTTGTACTATGTTCAATAATTTTTCCTTATTATGTTCAAGACAAATTACACTATTTACATGCCTTAATGGCATGTAAATAGTGTAGTAGTATACATCATTTCTGATGATTTCTGATGATGTGGCCTATATTAGGGGGTTGAAGCTACCCAAACATGTTCGTAAGCACCCCTAAAGGATACTAAGAACAACAATAATAATTTGATTTATAAATAACTGTATCCTCATTTCTATAGACCCAATAAACGAAATATATCCAGTTACAAAAAAAGTCCAAAGTTAGACAAAAGTTCAAAGAGTAGCATGGTTCTTAACAATTGCGTGATCAGAGACTTAACAAACCCCGGGTAAATATTACAGATGTATTTGATGGAGGATGATGTAGTCAGTGTTCACTTACTGCACCTCCTTGTCACCAAAAACACTAAGTGAAAAGAAAAAGGCCATTATTACCTCGGAGCTCCCCACCACTTCTAGTTTTGCGAGTGAAGGGACAACAGTTGTAAAGAGTGAAACATCTCTCATTACCACTCCTTCTATTTCTCACCGGAGGGGCATCCCGAGCCCAACAAAGGTCCCAGGAATGTCTCCTCCTCACATGCTCTGGCCTCAGGAATGCGGAGGAGGTGGAGTTCAATGAAAAGAAGCGAGAGAACCAAGAAGGAGTCCTGCGTCTTGCCCAGGCAATCATCTCCAGTTGTCCCAGCGTGAGAAAGAACAAAGCGGCACCGGAGGAGAGGCGTTTAGGTCCAATGTTCCAGGCCCCATGCGTGCCGTGTCCCTAATTTCAGGAATGAGAGGAATGGAATGATGAAGTCTTGTTGGGTTCTGGTAGTCTATTTGTCTGTCTGTGTGAAGGTGGACAAAACCCATTGCATTCTTAAACCCTTGTGTTGTCTTTCGATCGACCATGCAACCTGTTGTCCACTCGGTTCAAAATTTCACACTTTTTTCGGCACTTTTTTCAAAGTTTTTGTCACATTATTTTTGTGCTTTTTCCCCACTACTATCACCACCTTATTACTAAAGGTCAATAAAGTTAATTTATATGAAATTATTTCCAACTTTTGAGTTAAAAAGCAAAAATTCCAGGGTCAAAAAACAGTTAACATCAGAGGAATGTTTGCTAAAGTTAAGTCAAGATACTGTTTTAACCCTTGTGTTGTCTTCCCGTCAACCATGAGAAAAGGTTACCACTTTATCTGACATTTTTGTCACTTTTTCAATGTTGTGGGTGCTTTTAATGATGTTTTTTCCAAAGTTATTTGATATTTCTAATGTTGACATTTTCAGCTTATTTCGAAGGCCCATTTTTTATGATGAAAAAATTGAAAATGGGTCAAATTTAACCCGAGGACAACATGAGGGTTAAACCATTTCAATTTTTTTTTTCAAATGCTATAAAATTGAGTAAAACACCTAAAATATAATGGAAGTAGTGAACTGATCCTTCATTTTACTTGTGAAGCTCATTTTGTGGAACCATCCGTGTTATTTGTGGTAAATCCGATTGAAAGAAACCAAACTTTCTGATATAGAAACATTAAAAACAGAAAAGACCAAAGACGGGACAGTTAGGGACGCAGCTGGAAAAGTTGGAGACAGGTGATTCTCCAAACGTAGTAATGTGGTAGCAAACAGATGGAGGGGGAGGTTTATTAGAAGAAGAGGCGATAGATAGAATATAGAATAGAACTTTTTTTTTCTGACATGAAACTTGAGACCTCACTCCCAAAAAACAGTCAATACACATTTTAAAGCAAACTATTCCAACATCCATTTCAAACATGCCTTTAATAGTTGATAGTTCTGTTGTTGCTACTGATGCATTCTCATCAATACACATCGGTGCTCAATTTGACGATAAATATTAGAATAGAATAGAATAGAATGCCTTTATTGTCATTATACACAAGTACACAGTACCTGTGCAATGAGATTGAAGCAATCCCTTTACAGCGTTGACACAAAATATAAGATGAGAATATAAAATGTCAAAAATATCAGAAAGTCAAAAATGTAAACAAATTTAAAATGTAGGTAGTGCAGAGAATACACATTGTGTGAAAGGAGATAAGTATAAACAAATAAATAAATATTGCACTGTAATGAAATGGTTAAGTACTAAGCATAGATAGATAAAGTACTAAGTAGGATTAGTACTAATTAGTTGACGTTCTTTTATTTAATTCGTTCAACCTTTATTTGTACCGGAGAGATCCTTGAGGGGCGACCCTCACTCACAAGGACATTGAGTTATAAAGACAAAGAAAACAACAATGAAAACGACACCATCATGAGAACATAGGAAGACTTGAAGATTTCTGAAAAAGGAAAAACAATGTGATAAACAGAACAGGACAGCCAGGATGCAAAAAAAAAACAAAATACTACAACCATGTAAAGCAATTACAAGCAGATGTTTGGAGGTCCAAAATCTGATTTCTAAATTGTACAAAAGGCACAAAAAGAGCTGATTTCAAGAAAGTGCTGTCATTTTTTCCACGAGTCATGTAATACTAAAAGCATCACTTCCAGGTTCAGACCGAGCTCGTGGAATATGAAGCAGAAGCGAGTCTGATAACGTCTCTTTGTAACAGAGAAGTTCGCTAAGGTAATGAGGCGGTTTTCCAACAAGAGCCTTAAAGATAGGGGAGACCTCCAGCCCCCCCCCCAGTAAGAGCGTTCTCCCCATGTTGGCTGAGTCCCGCAGTGGCCATTTTCTGCCCCATCTCTCTCACCCCCTTAATGCCTATCAACTGTAATAAAGGGGAAAAGCCCCAAACAATGATCTAAAAAAAAGAGCATTAAATATAAAAAGATACCAGTGAGAATCATGTCTTTCTCGGAGAGAAGATCACCCAACCCGGTCATGAAACCCAGGGCCGATATCATTGACAAAGCGTTGTGTGTAAAAATCACATCATCACAGTCCAAGACCGCCATACAATCTGCCTCAACAACCCTTTTCCTACAAAAGATGGGAAAATGTTTTTTATTTCTTTAAAAATAGCCAACTTTTGGCCTAAGTCAAGGTCTAAGGTTACCATAGTCCATAAAAGGCAGAAACTTTCATGACTTAATCTCTGGAAATGATGGCCTGACGAGTAAAGACGTGACTAAATAGTTGGCTCTGTTCGGATTTTGTGTTAAACCGAGCCTACTGATAAATCTAGCTAGCTTCATTTCCAATTGAACATAGAATTAAACATAAAAAAAAACATTTAAAAAAAGAATGCCAGTAGTATTTTAAAGTGTAGTCATCTACTGATACTCTCTTTCAACTAACTCAAAAAATCGGTGTCTTTCACCATGTGTTTATTGTACCAGTTCCTTTTGAAAACAACATATTGTGCAGACCTATCTCACACACACACACACACAAACACACACCCAGCTTTGTACACTTGCCGACTTTCTCTCTGGACTTTTCCGAACCTTAGTGATCTCAGCGGCTGAGGCTCATCCGGCAGCAATCCCCGCGTCTGACCACGCCCGCAGCGGCAGGGGTGTGTTACCATGGTAACAGGCAGTGGCGGTGCCAAGTCATTTTGGTCAGGGCTTAACCCTGAAAATTTTGAGTGCATAAAAAAAACATTGAAATAGTGCTTGTTTATCCAGAAAAACGTCCCGGGGGAGGGTCACCCCGGACCAGTCTACACAGGTCCGGGCCTGTCTACGTCATGTTTGCTTATGTTACTCAGCTGATCCTAAATTAAGTGCACATTTGGCAGCGTCCCAGAATGATAAATAAAGAACCTTAAACCTTGAAATAGCTGCATTTTTACCACTGACATGCTAATATACAGTATGTGTTAATGTGTTGTGAAATGTCAGTCCAGGAAATGGAATACAGAATATGACTTATACTAGGATCCTACATATAGATACTTAGGATAGGCTTATAATATAATATAACATAATATAATATGATCACCCTGATCAAAACACTCATGTAAAAGTTTGGAGTCCCGTGGAAAAAGAGACAGCCAGACCTTCCTCCACGGCGCTGCACAGGAGGGTCCGGCTAGTCCACACAGCATTCTGGTCTATATAAAAGGGACTTCAGGTACAGTATTAGGGACCACTAAGGTCTATATAAAAGGGACTTCAGGTACAGTATTAGGGACCACTAAGGTCTATATAAAAGAGACTTCAGATACAGTATTAGGGACCACTAAGGTCTATATAAAAGAGACTTCAGATACAGTATTAGGGACCGCTAAGGTCTATATAAAAGAGACTTCAGATACAGTATCAGGGACCACTAAGGTCTATATAAAAGAGACTTCAGATACAGTATTAGGGGACCACTAAGGTCTATATAAAAGAGACTTCAGATACAGTATTAGGGGACCACTAAGGTCTATATAAAAGAGACTTCAGATACAGTATTAGGGACCGCTAAGGTCTGTATAAAAGAGACTTCATATACAGTATTAGGGGACCACTAAGTTCACCGGGCGGGACAGGGGGACAAATACCACACAAACAGACACCACAGAGAAGGGACCATACCTGCAAAAAAAGGGGGTGGGGGTGGGGGGGACAACAGAAAACAACAGAGGGAAACAACAATGCACAAAGCAACGAGACCTGAAAGAGGACGGTGATGGGGTCTTTGGGCGGAGAAAGACAAATACACAACAGCAACAAAAAGGACAAAGAGACAGCCTGCCGGACAACAGCAATAAACAGCTGATAAAAGAAAACAACTGAGGGAAAACGAAAAGGAGAAACAGTGAAGCCAAATGACTAAACAACACCGCACCACACCGCCATGAGAACAAGAATAATAACAATAGATTTAAATGAAGAACTTAATAAACAGTAGTTCTACCTGTTGATAACCATGGACCACCTACATTTGTTGATGTTGTCTATGGGTGAGTGTGTGTGTGTGTATGTGTGTTTGTGTGTGTGTGTGCGTGTGTGCGCATAAGCCTGTCACATGAGAGCGGGACGCCACAACCGCGACCCAATGACCCCAGCAGCAGGCATGCAGGAACCCCAATAGCCAGGGCACCCCACAACCCCAGAACCCAAGACCATATGTCCGGAGGACAGCCATCCATCTCCCTAAGGGACAGCAGCAGGAAACCAACCCAGCCAGAGTTGTGTTAGTCGTACAGCAGAAAACTCTGATTGGACAGATAGTCTAGCTAGCTCTCTGGATTTACCCTGCAGAGATCTGAGGACCAAGTTACCATAGTACTCCGATTGGACAGATAGTCTAGCTAGCTGTCTGGGTTTACCTTGCAGAGATCTGAGGAGCAGGTAACCATAGTCCTCAGATTAGACAGATAGTCTAGCTAGCTGTCTGGATTTACCCTGCAGAGATCTGAGGACCAGGTAACCATAGTCCTCAGAAATCAGCTGGAGGTTAGAACGCCAACACAAAGGAAGAGGAAGGGGATGGAGATCTGGCAGAATTTCAACAGTCCCAGAACAATCCCGGAAGTGGAACGTCGTAGATATAGACTCGAATTGAGCTAACAGAAAGAACTGGAGTTCCTGCTAAGTTCTGAGATCATTCAGAGGATAAGCTGGGCACAAAGATACAGGCAGACTCCCGCAGACACAAGCTGTGGGGCTAACTGATAACGTCTGTGAAGGCAGGGACTGACTGACAATCTGTGCGTTTGGGAAAAGTCCAGGACCAACCGACCGTCCAACCAACCGACCGTCCGAATAAAGCATTAATAACAACCAACAGCAGGGGGCACTAATACAATCACTTATATGCTTTGTGTAAAAAAAACAGAGGATCTGAAGTCTCTTTTATTTAGACCTTAGTGGTCTCCTAATTCTGTATCTGAAGTTTTATTTACATAGATTTTAGTGGTCCCCTAATACTGTATCTGAAGTCTCTTTTATGTAGACCTTAGTGGTCCCCTAATACTGTATCTGAAGTCTCTTTTATATAGACCTTAGTGGTCCCCTAATACTGTATCTGAAGTCTCTTTTATGTAGACCTTAGTGGTCCCCTAATACTGTATCTGAAGTCTCTTTTATAATGATCTTAGTGGTCCCCTAATAATAATATATAGTATCAAATCAAATCGTTGGGTTCACCCAGTCTATAGGCCTGCATCATTAGAGTTGACAATGGCTAGTAGAAAACGTAGGGAGAAAGGTTGACGGCAAAGATAAATGTACTAAGAGAAAAAATCAAAGAAAAGAGGGCCAAGTCCCTCAATACTGCTGCAACAAAATGCAAAAAGTTCACAGAGGGACATGATTAGGGACAGACAGCAGAGTCATTTTCACATCAGCAAGAGGTACTGGTAATTGCGAGGAGCAAGACGCTAATTAGATAAATAGGCTGCCTTTATCCCTAGCTTAGCAAATTGCACAGTCAGCTATCAACATGGGTGTGCTTCATGATTAGGAAAACGATGGTGGCACTTAGTGCTGTCAAACATAACGTGACTAATCATTTTTGTTGAAACATCAAATGCGGGTAGACCGTGATTTTACTTGGTTGTATATAAGAGGTTTTAGTGAGCTCACCTTTGCTGCTTGGATGAAGACTGGGGTGTTGAATCAAACAGGAAAGCATCAGGCATGCACTGGTACCACTCTAAAGGTGCTAACATACTAGGAAGTTTAACCAAAAGTTGAACCCAAAAATCCGAGCTTGCATTTTCTTCACTTTGTCCTTCAGAGTGCAGTTTGTCCTTGTCTTTCATATTTGCGATTCCTGTTGTGGAACTGGCAAACACCTGCTGGTTGGTTGGGAAGACTTCCCAGACACAATTGATAGGGCCTAGTCATGTTGAATTAAGAATCGCTTAAGGAGCACCTGGAAACATTCACAGAGAGAGAGACATCCTCATGCCCCTTGACAATGACCTCATAATCCCATGGTCCCATGGCATGAAAATTATTAGGGGACCACTAAGGCCTATGTAAAAGAGACTTTGGATACAGTATTAGGGGACCACTGAGGTCTATATAAAAGAGACTTCAGATACAGTATTAGGGACCACTAAGATCTATATAAAAGAGACTTCCAATACAGTATTAGGGGACCACTAAGGTCTATATAGAAGAGACTTCAGATACAGTATTAGGGGACCATTAAGGTCTATATAAAAGAGACTTCAGATACAGTGTTAGGGACCACTAAGATCTATATAAAAGAGACTTCCGATACAGTATTAGGGGACCACTAAGGTCTATATAGAAGAGACTTCCGATACAGTATTAGGGGACCACTAAGGTCTACATAAAACATCTATTGAGCTGGTGTCATGGGACCTTTACATTTGCAAGTTGTAGTATATAGTAACTAACTCTCAGTGTAGTTTTGGTATAAGCCTACAATATCTAATCCCCATGTACAAGTACAGGAAGTAGCCTACTTTATCTCTGAAAGTGTTGTCAGTAACACTCTGTACTATTTTATAATTAGAAGTTTGTGTAACATGGGGTTTCTGTCGCCAGTGAAATTTAAATTTCAAAGCTGTAATGGAATTTTTTTTTTAATTTACAGGCTGAGGCTTCATTAATAAACACAACCCCAATTATCATCATTGGTTTTGAGATGTTCCTTACTGAGAATACCTTGTCTAGTATCAGGACATCCTAGGCTAGGGAGTGGATGGCCGATTTGGCAGAAAGTCCAGAGCTGTTTTTTAGCCCCAGTCCGTCCCTGTGTGCAGGTGCTGTTTGAGGTGATTGAACACAAACAGTCACGAGGTGAAACTGTGTGAACACACCTTATCACACACACTCAAATGGCTTTATTGACTTATAAAAAAAAAAAAAAAAAAAAAAAAAGAATATTGTCAACCTTGTCCTTTAAAAACAGATCAGCACCCAAAGTGGACAATTGTCACACAGAAAAAAATAATTATTTCCAGAGTGTATTAAAAAGTGACATTACATTCCCCATTAGCACACCCAAAACTAAGAACATAAAACTAGGTGAAATCAACATTACGTTGTGGGGTATAGTACAGTACAGCTTCACATTTATAGCACATTTCAGCAACAGGGCCATTCAAAAAAAAAAGGTCTGGGTGGGTCTTAGTGTAGTAGCAGATCAGAAATGTATTTTGGTGATTTATAAACTAGCAAAAGGATTTGGAAATCAAATCTTTGAGGCATAGGAAGCCAGTGTAAGGACTTCAGAACTGGAGTGCTCCACTCTCTTGGTCTTCTGAATCACCTACAGCTGTTTGATCATAGCACTGTGCAGTACTTGATGTGGAATGCTGTCAGCTCGTCTCTACTGCACACTTCTGTTCTCTCATCTGCTTTTCACTATCAGCCTCTCATGTATTCCTTCTTCCATCTTCTTCCATTGTAGCCCCTTTCCCCTAATCCGTCCATATTTTAGAATCTCTCTCTCTCCATCTTCCCCTACAACTCCTGCTGATGTCTTCACAATTCCTTAAAAAGCTCTCTTCCTCTCTATAATATTTTTCTCCTGCAGCTTTTTAATCAAAGATGTGAAGCCGGCCCGAGCTCTTTCGATCGTATCCCGCCTGTCTCCAGATGAAGATGAGAAAGGTTCTGGATCAACAGTTTTAGCTTTCGGAGGCCTCGGCACCCTTCACCGCTCGTTGGTAAGCCTCGGAGATGAAGAGCGAGCTCGTCACTCACAACCCCGAGCCGAGGGAACAGAGGCAGACGTGACAGAGTGTGTGCAGGTATCTGTTTTATTTAGTGGCCTAACAAGCAATGGGATCTATCCGGGGTGTTAGATGTGTAGATACGGGACAGGAAGCATTTGGTTTGATAGGGTGGACATGTGGACCCTGTTACAAGAGATCCGGGCTTCATCTCTGGCCGTATTTTACCTTCTAATGGTGCACACTCCCCTGGGTACGAAGAGATGACTGTCGGAGCTTCAAGGGAGCACTTTAACTAAAAAAGCTAAGAGGCTGTGCTGCTTTGGACAAAGGTTGTGTGTGTGTGTATGTGTGTGTGTTTGTGTGTGTGCATGTGTGTTATAGGTTAATCTGTCCCTGAAGGCGAGCAGTGGAGGAAAGGGAGTGGTGGTCAGATGAAATGTGTTCTCTTTGGCCTAAGAAACCTACAAACAAACACACACACACACACACACACACACACACACACACACACACACACTCTTAAAGGGAAAGTAATGGATGTGTGAGGGACTGTGTGTTTGAGATGCTTGAGGCTGTGAGAGTGTGACAGTGTTGACTGAGCGAACAGGAACCAAACAAAGGTGAACTGCGGGACTGTGCATCCAAGTTATCTGTGTGTGTGTGTGTGTGTGTGTGTGTGTGTGTGTGTGTGTACGTGTGTAGGTGGGCAGAGGTCATGACAACAGCCCCCGGGTTCAGAGGTTCAGCTGAGGTCCTGAGAGAATCCACCCCGTTGCCCCTATCTCTGCCTGATAAGACTGCAAAAACAGCACAAATTCACCGGATGTGTGTGTCTGTGTGCGTGTGTGTGTGTGTGTGTTTAAAGAGAGGAGTGGAACCACTGTTGAGCTTGGCTGAAAGATAAATGATAGGGATGATGAGGAGGCAATTTTAGACTCGGACAAACTACTTATTAGGTGTGTAATATATGTGTAATATAGGAAACGTATTCTGTATTCAGATACTAATTATTTAAAGTAAAAACAAGTGAATCTAACAATTAATGGGATTTTACATTTAGCAGAAGTATCTTGGGTTGTTCTAATATTTCCTATATTTCTATGGTAGGTATATTTCTAGGTACATCAATAGAAAATATACATTGGAGAAAGGCAAGTGAAATTGCATGTGATGCTATGTAGCCCTTTTACTTGCTAAAAAGAACCAAACAAAAAAAAAAACAGGGAAACAATATATATTTACTGTATATTTGCATATATATGAAAATGAACATACAAACTTGGATGGGGTGTATGGGCAGGCCACCGGAAACTATAACAGTATCCTCATAGTTTTTACTTCCCACAGTATATCATAAGTAAGGCAAGTTGTACAGGTACTATGTTGTCCCATTTTTCCCAGAAGGCTTCACCTTTGTCCTTTTAAGTGATTGTTATACGTCCCATGCACTGCTAATAACAGCCACACATCTACTTGTTTCATAATGAAAAATTTAGACACTATGTTTTAAAAAAAGAGATGCCGTGCGTTGCCCCGTGTTTAGGATGGAGAGAGCAGGTGACAGACTGGAAGAGACGGCCCTGAGGGAGTCGTTAGGGGGGCTTATTCATTCAAGTCTTTCCAAATTGTTCATGGAGCTGCGTGAACGGTTTTCAATGTGTCTCCAACTGTTGATCTGCAGAAGAAACGGTGTAGAATAATAAATCTACAGACAACAGTCTGATGCTGGCTCTAAATGGAACCAGCTTATCAGCTGTGTGTCATTATCTCATTTTTTTTAAAGATATCTTTTGGGGCATTTTAGGCCTTCATTGTTGTATGAAAGCTATAGAAAAAGTAGAGAGAGAGGGGGGAATGACATGCAGCAAAGTGCTGCAGGTTGGAGTCGAACCCTCGGCCACTGCGTCGTGATGCAAACCTCTATACGGTGGCTTGCATAAGTTTACACATCCATGCTAAAGTTGATTAATTAATTAATAATATATTAACAATATTATTCATTTCCATATTTATTCACTTATGCACTTATGAAACCATTGTATATATCCTGCACTTACTGCTATTGCACTTCTGGTTAGACCCAAACTGCATTTCGTTGCCTTGTACCTGTACATGTGTAATGACAATAAAGTTGAATCTAATCTAATCTGATCTAATCTAATCTAAAAAGAAGAATAATACCTACAGATTGGCATGGTGTTATTTCCGTTAGGTTAACAGCTGGTTTGATTTGCATTGAGAGATGATTTAATGGAAAGTACCCCATAAAAATCTCTATGTATGCTGAAGGGTATGTGATGATGTGGGGGGGGGGGGACTTCATCAGGATGCATGGTATCCTGCATCCATGAAATAACTGGCCTTTAAAAATAAAAATCTGCCTGCCTCTATGGTAATTTCACACAGTTCGTTTTGCTTCAACCTGGACCCAACTCCCCCATGCATTTGTGACCTAATGTCTTTAAAATTGGTCCAATGTAGGCTATGCTGGCGCTAACTGAGCTGCAATGGAACCTAATGGGGCAATTGTGCACCCTCCATGCATTAAAAAACACGAAATTACCCTTTAATGCCATAATTATAATTTATACTGTTATACCTAGTGGGGAAATTACAATTTACATTCTGTTTGTTAGTAATCGCTACACACAGGTCTGAAATACTCATGCTCAGGACCCAGTCGTGGACAAATGGAGAGAGTGAGTGGGATGCCAGCTGGACCAGCGCCCTGAGCGGTTGGGGGGGGGGGGGGGGGGTTTGGTGTCTTGCTCAAGAGCACCTGGCAGTGCCCAAGAAGTGAAGTGGCATCTCTCCAGCTACTCCCTACAGCCTGAGCTACTGCCACCCCCATAAGCACTGTCACAACAATGAACTAAATTCCACATATTAACCATGTCATTATGTTTCTGTTCATGCAGCTATAACAGCAAATTCCATTCAGGAATATCAATAGAAAGTATGGAAAATCAAATAGATATCAGTGAGTTGAAATCCAGACACATTTGTCTGAAAAACAAGCTTTGGAAGGATGATTTTACCCTTGGCCAGTTTGAGCTATTGATATGTTGGGAGAGTTTGGGATGTCAGTGTAGCACGCACTGGAGTGGACCTCTAACTGGCTCTCAGGTTTCACATCATTTAATACATGGGGGGGTCACTATGCATGTCAACATGCCAATCCAATATCCTTAAGTCTAATGGGATCCTGACTTTCAATGTATTCTGCATTTGTACTCATGCCTTACCATGCAACTTTCTTATTTTCTGGGTCAAAATTACATGAATTCAACTTTTTCGTGGTCTTTTTCAACACTTTTCCCAATGTTTTTGAAGCTTATCTCTGATATTTTTGTCACTTTTTTCACCGCTTGTATATCATTTTTTTTTCTAATCAAATGCAAGAAAATTTAATAAAACACCCAAATTCACTGAAAGTAATGGACTGATTGATTTATTTTACTTTGAAGAGCGTTGATTGGAACCATCCATGTTTATTTTTTTTTGACAACTTGGTTGAAAGAAACCCACATTTCCGATAAAGAAACTTTTTGAAAATGGGTAAAATTGAAATAAACCAAAATTAAATCATGCGGTTTCTTTCCCGACTTTTTTTTTGTGCCTATTATTAACAGTTGAGTACCCCGTTTTACAATGAAAACACACAACATATGCTGAGTGTAATTTTTCTGGCCAGTGGCTCAAGCCCGCCTAAAAACATAATAAAAAAATATTATTTAATCAATGTTAGAGAAGTTTTTACAGGTGTTACAACAATTACAGGTGCAGTTTTATTTTCTATGTACATAGTATTTACACTTCATTATGATTGCATTTAATTCTGGTAGACGTTTGTAGTTTTGTCATATGTTGAATATTTTGTGTCTATCTAATACTGTGGTAACAATAAACATATATATTCATTGTTATCCAGTGAAATTACTGATTTAGCAGGCAAAGTATCCGTGTCCCATTCTCATTAGGGACTGTGCCCCCCTAAAGATCACATCGTAGGATCGCCCCTGCTTCTGGGGTCTCCAGCATTCCAGTAGTAGTCCTGATAAAGCAGTACAATCTTAAATAAATCTCTTCACCATCTTTAATCTGTTGCAAACCTTATCTGTGATAATGCATAAGTTGAATAAATAGCAAAAGTGGAGACACGTTTTTGTCCCCCCATATTACAGCCAAATTACTCTGAATAAACAGCTACTGTACAGATTTATGTCATCCATCTTGGGAACTGAAGTCCTTTCCTTTCCCCACTGTGTTGTCAGCATGCGAGCCAACTCATCGGTGTCATTTTATGTTTAATACTGAACAATTTAAATTCTAAACATGAACTTTCTGCCTTGTCGTGTGTTTTTCCCTCATTCATTTTGCAGCTTATCTCTGCGGCTGTGCGCTCGCAGGCCCGCACACGACTCCTTCACACTGACGCCACGCCAGCGCTCTGTCAACTGACGATTGTTCCATTCCCCCAAAATGTTTACCCACAGAACCAGGCACAATGTCAACTTCTTTTGTGACCTTATCAACAAACACAAACGTGGATCACAATTAGAGGCACGGTGCCACCGGGGAAAAGAACCTTTTCACTCTGCCATGTTTGGACCTTAAAATAACTTTCCAGCTGGCACTGAAAGTGGCATTTTCTTTCTCAGGCAACGGAAACAAAAACTGTACCTGTTAATTAAACCCGTGGTGCCATCACCCAAACAGCCTGTCGCACAATTCTGTTTTGCATTTTTACTGATATTATCTTTCTCACTCCTGGAATTGAAACCCATGTGAGTCTACAGCTGGAGCACAATGCATGCGTAAGCGTCGCGTATGGCAGCGTAGCGTAGCGTCTCATCCAATCTGTCCGTTGCGTCTCCTCTATTTCTTCCGTAACATGCGAGCGAATGTGTCAAGCCACGCAGGTGATCGCATGCAGGAAGACCACAGTGCAGCCGGATACAAAAAAAACAACACATAAAAAATAATTGAGCCATGTTTATGATGATTTTGGCAGTCTTGACTTCTCCCAGCGAGACACGCGATCAGGCACATGGAGGGAGAGACGGACGGACGGACAGAGAGAGGGACACACACACAACCACACACATATAGGCTACAAATACCACAGTTTCCCCTAGTCATCCTGTCTCTTTCTAGAGAAAGAGAGAAAGGGAGCTGTTAATAATTGGCCAGGTGCATGTATCTACGCTATGCAACACTTATGCTGTTAGGCTACGTTCAGAGGTGGTGTAAGAGTCCGTACAGGAAACAGGAAATATCATGTGTCTTTATTGCTGCCACAAGAAAGTTAAAAAAAGACTATGTGGATCAAAACAAATTACAAGTGTCACTCCCCGAAGTCAAGTGCAGATTTGAGTCACGGATACTCCGATTTAAACAGTTTACGACATAACTGTCATCCTGAAATTTGTAAAATCCATGAAATGATAAACGTTTCTCATTACAAACAATAACAGAAGATGGAAATCATTTCAAAAAGCTATCTATGATGGATTGGTTGCTAACGTTAGCTCAAAACACCATTACACTGGCAGCCTTTGTTGTGTTTGACTGCTAGCTTGTAGCTAAGCTACCAGTCATTTCAAAGACATTGTAGCTACCTATGGTTAATTGATTGCTAGCGTTAGCTCGAGACACCATTCAACTGACAGCCTTTGTTGTTTGATTGCTAGCTTGTAGAAAAGCTAGCAGTCATTTCAAAAACATTGTAGCTATCTATGGTTATTTGATTGCTAACGTTAGCTCAAAACGCCATTCAACTGACAGCCTTTGTTTATTTAATTGCTAGCTTGTAGCAAAGCTAGCAGTCATTTCAAAAACATTGTAGCATTCTATAGTTATTTGATTGCTAACGTTAGCTCAAAACGCCATTCAACTGAGAGCCTTTGTTGTTTAATGGCTAGCTTGTAGCAAAGCTAGCAATCTTTTCAAAAACATTGTAGCTATCTATGGTTATTTTATTGTTAACGTTAGCTCAAAACGCCATTTAACTGACAGCCTTTGTTGTGTTTGATTGCAAGCTTGTAGCTAAGCTAGAAGCCATTTCAAAAACATTGTAGCTATCTATGGTTATTTGATTGCTAACGTTAGCTCAAAACACCATTCAACTGACAGCCTTTGTTGTATAACGACTAGCTTGTAGCAAAGCTAGCATTCATTTAAAAAACATTGTAGCTATCTATGGTTATTTGATTGCTAACATTAGCTCAAAACACCATTCAACTGACAGCCTTTTTTGAGTTTGATTGCTAGCTTGTAAGTAAGCTAGCAGTCATTTCAAAACCATTGTCTGTGTGCTCGGGAGTTTGTGTAACAGCTGAATGTTTCTTGCAACAACAAAGCCCTCGCTATGTCTCTCTCGTCTCTTTTCTTTCTCTCTCTCTCTCCTGTGAAATGAAGCCGCCTTCTCTGGAAACGCTGTAAGCTATAAACGATCTAACGCAAAACAGTAATTGTAAAATATAAAGTCTACTTGTGCTATATTGGGGGGGTTAACAAACACAACAAGATGTCACACAAATGGGCCGTTGTCATTGACACTCCCCCACCCCGCTGCACAACCCTGCGAAAAATCGCCAGATCGCATTTTTTTTGTTGGTGTGAATGCCCCGTAAGCCCTGTGAATGTTCTCACAGCGCCCTGCAGGGCCTCCCCATCGCTCCCCATCCCTCCACTGGCCCGACACTGCAAAACCGAAGCACAATGAAGTGCAAAACAAAATTAAAGTGCAAAAACAAAGCAACCTTATTTCCCTTGCCCTCCCCTTTTCCTTCATAAATGCAAAAACAAAGAAAGGCTAAAGAGGTTTGGCTTTAGCGAATCGGTCCCGCACCCCAGCCTCCCCAACCAAGAGAAAAGTTTGAAAAGCTGAGGTGGGGGTGGCAATGGGGGTTGGTGTAGGATTGTGCATGCCTTCACCTCGTCCCCTGCACAACCCCCCCCCCCCCCCCCCCCCCCACCCAACAACCCCCACGACGCACTTTTTCTCCCCCGATAAAGCTAGCGCTATGTGGGACACATAGCAGCGAGGCTAACGAAGGGAACCAGGGAGGGAGGGTGAGATCGGAGGTGGAGATAACAGTCGCTGACATGGAGATTGTAGTTAGATAGAAGAAAAACAGCAGACATGGAGTATGAGACACATATACAAGGATGGAATAAGAGATAAGATTGTAGGTTGCTCCGCGGGTGCCAAATGCCAAATATAGACAAATATTTAGTAAGAATATAAATCAATCAATCAATCATATAGCACATTTCCTACAGTACATGTCGCACAGGTTTTATA
>NC_045743.1:22555397-22557897 GCF_008692095.1 Etheostoma spectabile | reverse complement strand
CTTCAGATACAGTATTAGGGGACCACTAAGGTTATATTAAAGAGACTTCAGATACAGTATTAGGGGACCACTAAGGTCATATAAAAGAGACTTCAGACAGTATTAGGGGACCACTGAGGTCTATATAAAAGAGACTTCAGATACAGTATTAGGGGACCACTGAGGTCTATATGAAAGAGACTTCAGATTCAGTATCAGGGACCACTAAGGTCTATATAACACAGACACTTCAGATACAGTATTAGGGGACGGTGGTACTGCAGAATACTCTTTGGGAAGGAACTTGTTTTGGTGAAAATATGGGGTGACCCGCAAAAGAAAACTAGATAAATTAGATGATACATGGTCAAACCTCATTGGCTCTTACCAGTGGTCCACAGCAATTCCACCAATTGGTCCCAAAACATCTCAGTTGGAGAGTAACCGCCAAAAACAGATCACATTCTTTGTACACATCTACAATCATTCCCTAAAAGAACCAAGACGTCCTGCGTTGTTGCACCATCCAAATTTTCTTTAAATTTCTCAGCCATTTTCAGCATGTAGCTTGTACATCTCTGCTCGCCCTAACCTGGGAAATGTACTTCCGTTGGCTCATGGACTCTACAAAAGCTCCAGATATTTCTCCTGCTAGATATCTGGAATGCGTCCGCAAGGCACCGGCCTCTCGGCTCGTGTCTTCACCTCTCTATTTGCGAGCGATGAGCCAACGCTGACTCGCCTGTGATCTGGGGATTTTGTCTGAAATCTTCAAAAACGGTCAGTAAGTGGAAAGTCAGTGCTACATTGGTGTAGTGTGATCCAGGTATAAAGGAACACTTCATGGCCACTTGTCATTCTTGCACCTGCAGGATTATATCATCCAAACACTCCTCTGTGGATTGGGAAGATGTCGTTACCTTGACTTTTTTTTTAAAGTTAGGCTTGCCAAAGCATTTCAAAGGTAGAATTTTTTTTCACCCAACAGAGATATTTAGCTGGTCTGTGAATGTGTCTGTCTGGAACTCTAATCCTCAACCCTGACAAGAGACAATATAAGGGAATGGACTGCCCACTTTCCTTTAAAAAAGGTCAAGAGTGGACATAGTAGAACAGAAACGAAAATACAAATGGATTTAACAAGAGGAGGAAGAGGCACAGTGTTGATTCCAAATGATCTCACGTCATCCAAAAACACACAAAGCAGAGCTGAGGATCAGCCCTAGAGAGAAAAGAGGAAGAAAGGATTAATCCATCTGTTGAAAGACAAAGACAGAGAGACAGGGAAGCTTTGTCACAAAGTGCACCTCTATTGTCACATGTGGGTTCTGCATGGGAACGGTGGTTGCAATGCAAACAGGCTGCAAGTGGGGGGTTCAGGGGTCATTCAGTCTCTACACTTACGTGCACGTATTCCATTGATGTTCCCATATTCCCCATATTTGGTTTCAAATGTTTCCACCAAAACGTATTTTGCAGACGCCATCATCTTTTGACGAACCCAGAATGCATCTGTGGTGTAGCCAGACCGTATCGCAGGTCTGCCGACAAGACTAGTGTCTTACATTTCTATTACCTGGAAGCTTTTCTCTGCTGATTTTGAAATGTCAACAGCCACACACAGAGATGATGTCATTAACCTGGATTTACTGCATGTATTTTAAATGAAGGCTTTATACATCTGCGCCGATGTGTGGCATTTAACCGCCCAGGCTGCTGGGTGGAATTCTGCTTCTACGGGCCACAACTAAGATGTGTTCTGTCCTGTTTGTCTCCTGTTAACCCCCGAATGAGTTCTGTGGCCTCTGGGACTGAGGACCATTGACAAGTACTGGGAGTTAATGGTACATTAGAAACAGACAAAGACACCCTGTGGATGCAGAGGCCAGAGAGGACGACAGAGGAGGCACAGAAGAGGATGAATCGCGGCTGTATTGAAACGAGTTGGAAATAGTTGCAACATGTTGAGTTGACAGAAAGAGCAGGAGTGGGAAAAGATGGAGGGAGGAAGAATGAATAAACGAGGGAAAGGAGAGAAGCGGAAATTAGGCGAGCCGGTCGATGAAGGGAGGAAAACAAAACGGGGCCCTTTATTTCAGACCCCAGTGTGCTTTCCATCGATCGGTGAAAGAGAAAAAGTGAAACTCTGTGCATCCCGTGTAAGTTGCCATCCAATAAGAGCTAATTAGATAGCATTTGAATCCCAAAAGGGCCGGGAGATAGTGGTGCGTTGAGGTGAAGAGACAGCCTGAAAGAGTGAGAGTGGATTCCCAGGGAGAGAGCTGGTGAATGGGGGCCGACCCCCCATGGGTCACTGCTATTTACCCCCACCTCTTCACTCTGTTTGCTCCCTTTTTCACCCCTCTGCTGGTTTCCTCTCTCAATCAGATCCATTCTGCTGCGCTGAGCTCTAATCCGCCAAACAGTGCTGAGAAACACACTCATTAGCCCCTGTGTGTGTGTGTGTGTGTGTGTGTGTGTGTGTGTATGTGTAAGAGAGAGAGAAAGAGAGAGAGAGAGA
>NC_045743.1:22551836-22555387 GCF_008692095.1 Etheostoma spectabile | reverse complement strand
GAGAGAGAGAGAGAGAGAGAGAGAGGGATTCAATTTCAGATGTGCACAATTTGAACAAAGGCCTTAAATTAAATGGTGCTTTACCTTCAGTGTCACTTTTGCTCATTATTTACGTTGACATAGTGGCGCTTTTTACTGAATACTCGCAGGATTACAGTTTGTACTAGTTCTACTTTATCTTAAGGCTGGAATAACTGGCATTAAAAGTACAGTTAGCGTTAAAAATCTTAAAGTAAAAGTAGGATCAAAAGTAAGTCAGTTTAAATGTACATTAGCTCAGTGTTACATTTTTAAATGACTTACTATTAAATTAAAGTACACCTATAGGCTGTCCATACCAACAGTATCTTCCTTCCTGTAGGTGGACATTTGCAGTCGGTGCATAAAATTGGTTGGCAACTACAAATAATAATCGTGTTTCTTCCTTATTAAATATGACTAGAAAAAAGCCCAAACTCAAAAACAGCAGGAAAAAAATTAAAACGGTTGGACTTCATGGCGGGTATAAAGAGCAATATAAAGCTACATACACACACACTCAGTCCCTGTCCCACTGTACCTAGTCCACTCAGTCCCTGTCCCACTATACCTAGTCCAATCAGTCCCTGTCCCACTGTACCTAGTCCACTCAGTCCCTGTCCTACTGTACCTGGTCCACTCAGTCCCTGTCCCACTATACCTAGTCCACTCAGTCCCTGTCCCATTATACCTAGTCCAATCAGTCCCTGTCCCACTGTGCCTGGTCCACTCAGTCCCTGTCCCACTATACCTAGTCCAATCAGTCCATGTCCCACTATACCTAGTCCACTCAGTCCCTGTCCCACTATACCTAGTCCAATCAGTCCCTGTCCCACTATACCTGGTCCACTCAGTCCCTGTCCCACTATACCTAGTCCAATCAGTCCATGTCCCACTATACCTAGTCCACTCAGTCCCTGTCCCACTATACCTGGTCCACTCAGTCCCTGTCCCACTATACCTAGTCCTCTCAGCCCCTGTCCCAGTATACCTGGTCCACTCAGTCCCTGTCCCACTATACCTGTCCCTGTCCCACTATACCTGGTCCACTCAGTCCCTGTCCCACTATACCTAGTCCAATCAGTCCCTGTCCCACTATACCTAGTCCACTCAGTCCCTGTCCCACTATACCTGGTCCACTCAGTCCCTGTCCCACTATACTAGTCCAATCAGTCCCTGTTCCACTATACCTAGTCCAATCAGTCCCTGTCCCACTATACCTAGTCCACTCAGTCCCTGTTCCCCTATACCTAGTCCAATCAGTCCCTGTTCCACTATACCTAGTCCAATCAGTCCCTGTCCCACTGTACCTAGTCCAATCATTCCCTGTCCCACTATACCTAGTCCACTCAGTCTCTGTCCCCCTCTACCTGGTCCACTCAGTCCCTGTCCCACTATACTTAGTTCAATCAGTCCCTGTCCCACTATACCTAGTCCACTCAGTCCCTGTTCCCCTATACCTAGTCCAATCAGTCCCTGTCCCACCACTCAGTCCCTGTCCCACTATACCTAGTCCACTCAGTCCCTGTGCCACCACTCAGTCCCTGTCCCACTATCACCCATCCAGTCAGTCCCTGTCCCACTATACTTAGTCCAATCAGTTCCTGTCTCACTATACCTAGTCCAATCAGTCCCTGTCCCACTATACCTAGTCCACTCAGTCCCCGTCCCACTATAACCAGTCCACTCAGTCCATGTCCCATAAAAGTGATGAAGGGCCACGTCTACAGGACAATGGCTATCAGCTGACGAAAAGTCCTTGACCTCATGCCGTAACACAGGGCTTTTTACACCCTGACACCATTTGGATGACTTTCCTCACTTAAGCAAAGTGCTTTTGGACTGATTAGCAAAGCGCTAACGGTTGCATTAATCAGCTGAGGGGCGGGACAGCCAGCGTGAAAGAGAGAGAGAGAGAAAGAGAGAGAGAGAGAGAAGAGTGGTGGGAAGGATAGCTTAAAGGAAAACAGCCTAATAACAATGTCCATTGAACGGCTAGGTTTCCCTTGGGAAAGCTTAACACTTTCCTACATTACAGACCGCCAGAGAGAGAGAGAGAGAGAGAGAGAGAGAGAGAGAGAGAGAGAGAGAGAGAGAGAGAAGAGTGTCTGTGTGTATATATGTGTGTGTGTGTGTGTGTGTGTGAGAAAGAGAGAGAGAGTGTGTGTGTGTGTTTGTGAATGTATGTTGGTCTGTTGAATGTATGGAGTATTGTGATTGTGTTATGCCACCCGCCCACACACACACACACACACACACACACACACACACACACACACAAAGACTGTTTAAACTGTTTAAAGAGCTACAAACTGATCTGATCAGATTTCAGCTGCGGTCACAAGTCGCTATCGCTCATTTTGAACTAGCTCTCTCTCTCTTTCGTTCTCTCTCTCTCTCACGCACGCACGCACGCGCGCGCACGCACACGCACGGACGCACACACACACGCAAATTTCTTCCAGTGACTTCAAGGGCATCAAGTGTGTTAGAAATTAAAATCCTGCCTGAGGTAACCTCATCTTCGTTTGAAGATGACACAGGAGGAAGCCACACACACACACACACACACACACATACACACACACACAGACAGACAGACACACACATACCTGAGGAGGGAAAAAAAGCTTTTAACAAGAAGGAAACCCAAGTCCTCAGCAGCTGTCCCTCCACCCGCAGCTAATGTTATGACATGTAAGGACAAAAAGCCTTGTCACTGTCTCACAAAAAAAAAGAGATACACAATAGGTGTAGATTGCGTGTGTTTAAATGCCGACAGTCATGAAAACACGTCGGAGTGATGGCTTTTTCTGTGGGGGAGTTTGTTTTCATTTTTGGAGTGAAAAGGACTTTCTCCTGTTGCCATAGAAGCAACAGCGATAACTCCCTGTTGACATTCCACGGTCTAAATAGGTGAAATGTAAGAAAGAATTGAAGGAGGGCAGTATCATATTGTGTCTACGGGCATGAAAACAGACAGATCAGTAGCTATAGTACATGGGTCTCCAACCGGTGGACTTCGGACCAAAACCGGACCGCATCAGACTTCCATCCGGACCGGGAAACCTTTTGACACAACTGGGAAAGATTTATAAAGGATATCTGTATTTATCTCGTCAATAAATCAATTTTGGGACTGGGAATTTTGTTTGTTGCCGTTGCAGGAAACATGCGGAGGAGACGCAAGGTGACCACGGTACACAGGTACGCAAAACCATAAAAGTAAAATAGAAAAATATGGAAAAGTCTGAGAGAACAGAGTCTTCCAAGATGATTGGACGGAAAAGTCTGCGCATCCCGCTATGAGTTCCACGAGGCCGGTGTGTATGGAAAATTGTTTCTTTGTCACACGTCGTCACCTTCCTAAAATAATCGCCTAAGTCATTTTTTCACGTTTTTCAGAACACACAAAAAACTGAACCAAACGCTGAACATATTTTGACTTAGGCAGTTATACTAAAGGCATAGAATTACATGACCTGTTCAACTGAGAATGTAGGAAATTTTACCAGAGGTGGCCAGCACCATGA
>NC_045743.1:22549675-22551823 GCF_008692095.1 Etheostoma spectabile | reverse complement strand
AAGAAAATACTTTTTGTCAAAAAATGACTTAGGCGATTATTTTAGGAAGGTGACGAGGTGAGAACAAAAAAAATCTCTCTCAAAATACAGTTTTTAAAGTGTTGAGATAATTAAAAGGTATTGTTTAGAAGTGGGCTAGCTGCTGGATATCTATCTATGAGTGTTATGATTCAGATGGACTCCCGAGAAAAGACGGTGCTCAGCTAACTGGCCAATAGGAAGGGGGCCCCGCCCGACTGGCCAATAGGAACGTGGCCCCGCCCATGACACTATTTTCACATCGAAAGAAAAATCCTGAGACGAGAGCAAAAAAAAAATGTTGAGAGAAATTTCTTTTCAAACTGATAGCAAAAAATACATATTTAAGGGTTAAAAAAATATTTTGAGAGAGATTTTTTACGCTTTTAGAGAAACACTTTTTTTGAGAGATTCTTTTTTTTCACACTGATAGCAAAAAACACATTTTTGAGAGTTTAACCCTTATGTTGTCCTCATGTTGTCCTCATGTTGTCCTCATGTTGTCCTATATCAGTGTTCTTTTTCATTCCCCAAAATGACATGATTGATTCCATAAAACGCTCTTTGCCAAGTACAAATCTCTACTTTCATTAATTTTGAGGTGTCTTTTTCAATTTTATAGCATTTTATGATTTTATAGAAAGTGGTTTCGAAATAGTATTGAGTAAAAGTTGACACGTCACATGGTCTCTGGGGTAAAAGTCCTGTGTTGTTTTACAGAATTTTCCTTCGGGGATCAATAAACTATTTCTGATTTGGATTTGGATTTATTTTTGAAAGTCGAACGTAGTCACACTGGGAACACAGAAAGAGTTGGGGGGAGCTGGTAGTCTGAATCAGCCTTATAATAATATTGGAATGTGGTCTAGACCTACTCTAGCTGTAAAGTGTCTCGAGACAACTCTTGTTATGAATTGATACTATAAATAAAATTGAATTGAATTGAATTATTGCAACTCATTGGGTAATGTCTTGAATGGAACAAGTTCCACACTAACGCTTCAAATAAACCGTTGAGCCAGATATCCGGATATTTTTAATCCCTAGTATGAGCTCACGTCTCCAAAACCTTGCATCATCCACTTCCCATGATGCAACTTGATAGCACTTTGGATAAGACTGACCCACGTCTTTGAAGTACCACACTCGTTTAACGAAGACTCTGAGGTGAGGACATGATGTCATGGGGTTTCTCTACTATTCATTTTGGTCACAATTTCGTGAATTTTTAGCACACTAACACTGTAACAATGTATTTTTGATTGTGTATGTCTTCTTTAGTGTGTGTTACTTTGATCATGGTTTTTAGAAAAGCCATTCATTTTTTTATTTTTTTAAGTTTTTTTATGCTATGTGAAACAATTAATTTGTTTGTGTAAGTCTGTTCAAAAATGAAGTTCCTAACCAGTCGTTCACATTTATAGAAAGTACTGTACTTTTTTTTTTTGTGAACAACTGTTTATTGTATTTAGACTCAAACAAGTACATCACTCCGACTACAAAATCGGCATATTACAGTTAAAAAAGGGAAAAGTGTTAAATAAAATAGGACAAATATATATATAAAAAAACCACCCCACCCACTCACTCACTCAACCCTGGATCTCCATAAGATTATTGCAGGACATGAGAGACAACAAAACCAGAAAGTACTGTACTTTTAATTGAAACAATAATTTAATAATTCATACTCTTTATCGATCCCCTATGGCGAAATTACAATTTACACTCTATTGTTATTACACACTAAACACCCCCTATCCATAGTTATGTAATTGTTATTCTGCAGTTTAGTGCTTGTCAATATAAAAAGCCAGTATAGTGTACTTTGCAGACGTGTGTACTGTGTATAAAGACATCCAGGTATGTCATATTGTCCACCGGCTCACAATAGGAAAAAATGAACTCACTTACAGAGTGTTTTTTATTTAAAGGTTTGACTGCATGCTTATTGGTAGACCAGTTAGATTCTCCACAACCCCAGACTTGATATTGCATGCTTCTTTACAGGCTGAACAGGCTGTAATGGGTCTATATCCCCGACCTGGCTGGAACTCCATGGATTTTAAGTAAATGCACAAATATCTGGGTTTACACAATTATTTATGGAGGTGAGACATGGAAAAGCAG
>NC_045743.1:22548821-22549665 GCF_008692095.1 Etheostoma spectabile | reverse complement strand
ATGAAAATATATTTGAGCCCACCAGGTGGGGGGGGGGTGAGTTTTCCCATGTTATCCTATGGAGACTGACGGGTTGGGGGGGGGGTTATTTGGATGTCCAGAGGTCTAACCCACGTAAAAACTTAGTGAAACAACATTTTCCACCATTGAAACATGATATAAATGGAAAAACGTACTGCTCAAGCTATTAAAATGGCTAAATAATCCACAGTGCATGATATTTTAATAACGGCTTCACACACGCTTCACGGTGACAGACATTCCCAAAGACGTTTAGCCCGGAAACAATCTATCTAAAATAATACCTTTCTACCATCCATGATATATAGTAAAAATATAAAATATAGTAAAAACATTAAAGTTTTGGGAAGTTTAAATGGCTTGAACTGCATATTTCATTTGTCCCCCCTCCCCGTGCTGTTTTATTCGTCCCGTCCAGGAGGGACAGATGAAACATTAAGCACGTCCCACTTTGTCCCAAGGTGAAAATGCAGCTGCGTTTGACAGATGACACGTGTAGGTCGCTAGTGACAAAATATTAGCTTTCAGTGAGACATAACCTCTTTGTAAATTATATTAAATCAAAAAGTGTTTCAACTGTCCCGGCTCTCCCCTACACATTTATTGTGTTGTACTTATGAGGGTAATGTCTAATCCCACAGTGTTCATTAATATTTAATGAACATGGGTACTTTATTCAGTTTATTATTTCACGTTGACTCATAACTACTTTGCTAGATAAGACTTTTTGGACACCACACTACTGAACAATTGTGCAGTAGTGTGGCAACTTGCACAATTGGTTTATTTACATTTAGCATACATCTTAGCATAATATTTAAGC
>NC_045743.1:22548618-22548811 GCF_008692095.1 Etheostoma spectabile | reverse complement strand
TTTTGTTTTCCCATCCTGTACATATTCAAATATGTGTTCTTTTATTTTATTCATATTATTAATTCATGTATATTGTATGTATGTATATTTTTTCTAGTATTTTATTTATATTTATATTCTGTGCTTTGTGACTGAATTTGCTGCTGCAACACCGGAATTTCCCATTTTTCTTGGGATCAATAAACATCTATCT
>NC_045743.1:22547815-22548608 GCF_008692095.1 Etheostoma spectabile | reverse complement strand
CTATCTATCTATCTATCTATCTATCTATCTATCTATCTATCTATCTATCTAACTACTGTTATACTGGGGAATTATAACATGCCACACACACACACACACACACACACACACATCACAGTTTCTAGCTCTGTAAATATGTGTCACTATAGTTTACTTTTAGATATAGCAGAACAACCATATGTACAACCCCTTTTTACATGATTTTTATTATTATTATTATTTGGTTCGCTGTCCCTATACGTAGACTTTTAACACATTTTCCTGAAATGGGGTGGACATTTAGCCTGGAAATCCAGACCCAAATCTGAAAGGTTAAGGGTCTCCCATCTCGGCACCAAGCGTGCATTTAACCCTCATATTGTCCTCGGGTCAAATTGGACCGGTTTTCAGTTTTTCTATCATAAAAAATGGGTCTTTGAAATAAGCGCTGAAAATGTGAACATTAGAAATATCAAAAAAAGTTGGAAAGTTTTTTTAAAAAGCACCCACAACATATAAAAAGGGACAAATATGTTGGGAAATGGTGATACAAGTGTTTCATGGTTGATGGGAAGACACCACAAGGGTTAAAAAAAAGAAAGAACTGCAGACGATTGGATGACACTACGACCAATCACAACAATACACAGGGTGACGTGTTTAGGGCCCCCAGAATTTGAAGTTCTTAGCCTGTGCCAGTGAGCCGTGTATGTGTAAACTCAGTATTTTTCATCTTCTCCACATACCTCAGGTGCAGTGAGGGGTAATCTGGGACAGATGCGGCAGGGGAAATGAAAACACTGGGGCATTAGTA